>NW_020954598.1:17525443-17612151 GCF_900497805.2 Vombatus ursinus
TGGGAGGTAGGTACTATTACTATTCTCATTTTACAGATGAGAGAAATGAAACAAAAAGAGGTTAAGTGACTTGCCCAGGGTCACACAGCTAGCAAATTTTTGAGGCTGGATTTGAACTCAGGTGTTCCTGACTCCATGCCCAGTGCTCTATCCACTGTGCCACCTAGCTGCCCCAAAGGATAGTATTGGTGCCATGCTAACAAAGTAGAAATACACATTCTGCCTTTCTGTTATTAACCATGAAAATGGCATGAAGCATTCATCAGTCACTATCATGCTGTTGGGTGGGTTTACTGAAGAGTTTTCAGGAAAATGCATTTTTGAGGGGGAGGGGGAACATGGTTAGGGTCTTTGTACATTAGCCTGGTGGACAAACTGATCAAGGCTTGAATACAACTTATGAGTTGTAGGAAATGGCTATACAGGATACACCTCTGGAGTAAAGCAAGACTTATTACAGGCACAGACAGGCACAAGTCTACACCATTAGCCCTGTCTAAATTGAGCATAGTTCACTGAAGAGTAGCCCATATAATCAGGCATCACCCAGAACTTAGACTTGCCCTTACTAGGAACACTCTGGACTCCATTGATTTAAAAAAAAAAGGGATTATATCTAAACACATGGGACTCATCCCATTTCCTGAATGCCTCAAAGCTCTAGAAAGTCTAGAAGGGATTAGAAGAGGGAAAAGAAAATTTTGGAAATTTGATAGAATTTTGAAAGTATTGTTATGGAAACAATCATTCCTTTGGCCTTTACATGCTGCCTTGAATTTCCCCTGGTAGGAATTTCTTAGAAATATTCCTTTGTTCTAGCATGTGTCTTTCTGACCATAAAGACAATTGCTATCTTTTTCTATATACACAAGTTAGATACCAGCAAAAATTTATAGAGCACTTGGATTCCTCTTTAGAGGACAAAAAGAGCTTACTAGGAAGGAGTGGGGCAAAGTTTAGGTCAGACAATGATGATGATGATGATGATAACTAACATTTATATAGTACTTACTACATCTCAGGCATTGTGCTAAGCACTTTTCAAGTATTACCTCATTTGATAATGGAAGAAGAGGAACACAGATGTAGTGACTGTAATTATATTCTCCCAAATTTTGGTCTTGGAATTTTAGAATGACCTTGTGGAGTTTTTCTGGACCTAATTTATTTTAATTCTGTTTTGATGCCAAGTAGAGATTGGTTCCCAAGTTCTAAATTCATACAATGCTTCTTCATACCATCCAAGTGATCAGATTGATAGACTTATGGTTAATAGAATTAAAGGGGTACTCTTTCTAAAGAAGTCACAACAATGAGGTCTTCAGAAAATTATAACCACCTTTATGGGGCTGTTTCCTCAATGCATCCCTTTGTTGCCATAATTCTAACTGGGACAGGTTCAATATTCAATTCTCCTTCTCAGAATTATCATAAAGGCTATTATATGTCTCTCATGAACATCCTAGTGAAAAGTCTATTGATATTCTCCCCTTGTTGAGTTGCTGATTGAATACATCAACAATAGTTTAGAGCACTAATTTGACCTTTTAATTTAATGGACCTACTTATCAGTTGCCTAATCAAATGTATGATCCCAAGAACAAAAAACAATAATAATAGCTAATATTTACATAGCACTTGGGGACAGGTAAGTGATACAGAGGATAGAATGCCTGCCCAGAGTCAGCAAGACTCATCTTCTTGAGTTCAAATCTGGCCTCAGATACTTACTAGATGTGTGAGCCTGGGCAAATCACGTCAACCTGTTTGCTTCAGTTTCCTCATCTTTAAAATGAGCTGGAGGAGGAAATGGCAAACCACTCCTGTATCTTTGCCAAGAAAATCTCAAATGGAGTAATGAAGAGTCAAACACAACTGAAAATGATTGAACAACAAAAAATAGCACTATGTGTCAGTTACTGTGGTCAATATTTTACAATTATTATCTTATGTGATCCTCCAAACAGCCTTGGGAGATAGGTGCTATTTTTATCCCCATTTTATAGATGAGGAAACTGAGGCAGATGGAGGTGAAGTGACTTGCCCAGGATCACACAGCTAGTAAGTATCTGAAGCTAGATCTGAACTTAAGTCTTCCTGATTCTAGTCTCAGCACCCCATACACTGTGCCATTTAGATCACTAGTAAATATTAAGAAGCAACTCTCTTCTCATGGGTTCTGCCCTTCAAAATAAGTTCCACTATCTATAACCATTTCATGAAATTTCAAAATACTTACATATAGTATAGAATTAACTCATATTTCTACATCAATATCAGCTGTCTAATTACTTTGCACCTTTAATTGACTGTGTAGCTGTCAGATGCTCCAAGCTCTGTACCTATTAAACTCTAGATACATCTCTTGCAGTCTGATTCAGGTAGAGATTAGACTAGATGGGGGCAAATTCATCTCAAGTACGGGATTTTATGGTTCTGTGAATCTACTTCTAAATGTCATTCAAATACTATATGTCACATGCTCAATCAACCAATAAGCACACACAAAGACTTGAGTTCAAATATGACCTCAAATACTTACTAGATATGTGACTCTGGGCAAATCACTTAACCCTGTTTTCTTCAGTTTCCTTAAGGGAACACTATTAAGGGAACACTAACAACAACAAAAACAAAAACAATAGCATCACAAAATGTGCCAGTATGGATTAGATTGTAGAACTGAAAAGAAGCCAAGACTATTAAATCAACAAATAGGATCCTGTAATTACTTAGTCCTTACAGTCAATGGTTTAGGAACTCCAGAATAGAGCCAGGGATTATCTAATCTGCATTCAGGATTCCAGAAAAAAAGAAAAAACAACAACCACAACAAAACTCATCATAGTTCACATTTCAGTCCATGGCACAGGCAGGTTCTTCTGGATGGTAAAACCACCAGGGATAGCTATCAATTAGCCCAGTTCAAAGTTAGCACTTTTATCTAGAAGTTTTTAAATATTTCATTACCTTCTTCAATACATATAGGCCGTGTGACCCTGGGCAAATCACTTAATCTCTTAGTGCTCTAGGCAATTCTCTAAGACCATAAATTGCAGAGAGTTTGCCAGCTTTCCTTGGCAGAGGGAGTTTGCTATGCCAGTGAAATCATAGCTGTGGTCCCAGCCTATTCTACATTTCAGAGACTCCCAGTTTTGTAATCTACAATGTTTCTGAGGAGTGCATTCTATGCTGTATTCTGTGTTTATCCTGGTATCCTTGAAAGTAACATTGCCTAGTCTAACTTTCTTTATCTCTGATAGGGATCCCTTTGTGGGTGCTTGACCATAAACTGTCAGCTGGGACAAAATAATAGTTATTGTTCTCCAATTAAGGGAAGGAAAAGTAGACAACAATTACATTAATATAAGACTGATACAGAGCTTCAAGGGGCATTTAATATATACATCATGCTCAGTATTCAAATAATTTAGATATACTCACAACTCATAGACACATAAACACATACCTGATACATGCATGTGTGTTGTATATGCATTAACATTGTGTTTGTACATGTGTATACATATGCACCTACTGGTTTATACATGTGTTTGTATGTATATAAAATGTCTATCTATACATATATACATACACGTGTGTATATCACTATTTCTAACATAAAAGACAGAGGCAGCAAGTGGAGATCAAGAGAAGAGACGGTTCTCAATGCCATTCCCCACTCCCGTGTATCTGAGTGTGTTTCCAAATTATTCAGTGTCTGGTTCCCCAGTTTAATAATCCATGGTAGATGTATCCAGAAACCCACCAGAGTGGGGATAGAGAACAAAACACAAATTCAGGGTAATACAGTACACAAATGATATAAATTAGAATTTTCCTTCCCATCTTAATTTTCACCAAGTCTGTAAGTTAACAAAATTTTGACTGTAATCTCTTCCCTTGTTATCCTTTAACCTGAAAGCAGAATTGCGATTCTTTACACTGCCATATATGTGTAATCACAAATTCACAAAAATCTATGCAACTTTTGACAAAGAATTCCCTGCTGAAGTTTATCTCTACCTCACCCCACTCCATTAGCCAGACAAGAGGAAATGAACCAGAAACTATTTTAAAATTGGAAGTTTAATAGATACTTTTTGTGCCTAATCCAAAGACCTTCAGAGTCTACAATTTCATTTGTTTAGATTTTCTGGAACATTTCTTTCATGGAAGTTTTTAACTTGCCCCACTCCTCACACACTGTCAGAAACCGGACAACACCCACCCCAGCCCCCATACCCAAAACCTTTTGCCCTTGGCAGTTTGCTTAAGAAAGGAACAGCAAATTCTAAACCCAAATTAACTCTAAAATACCAGTCAACACACTTTTAAATGGCAGACTAATGCATGCATGTATTAGGACACAAACTATACAAAATGGATTTAACAACGTTTCAAAAATTCAGATTCCAAATATATCATGGATTTCAAAGGAGATTTAAATTTAGTTATTGCCCATTGCTACTGCACCTCAGCACCTCCACCCCAAAAATTCTATGGCAGTCTGATTTTGTGATCCCAGTGCGTTCTCTTTGCCCATCCCCTTTTCCTTAGGACTAGATGTCCAAGAGAGGAATTGTTTTTCTCCTTCATTAGCTTCTCCACCTGCTCTATCCTGCTCTATCCAGGGGTGAGGGGGTGGGCACAAAGAGAGGAGCTTGCCTTGTTCACCTTCAGTTTAGACCACCCTGCTTCCACAGCAGGAGACCTCTTCATAGTGGAGGAGAGGCTGTTTCTTCCTAATTGGCACCAGACTCCAGAAAAATCAAAAGAAACCAGACTCAACCTCTATTTTGTTTTGTAGCTTCCAAAAGGGAATAGGTAATCCCTTCTACTACTCCACACCCTCCAGTTTCCATTTGTGTCCTGTACCTCCCAACCATAATCCTAGTGGGAGAGTTTAATCCTTGGTGGTACCAATGGTATTAGCCCACTGAATGAGCTCATCAATACTTGGTTTCCAATGAAAAAGTGATCACAAAAGAAACAGTAATGGAGAGGAGAGATTTATCTTTAGCATAAACCAGAACAGGTGTCAACCAACAGCTCCATCAGCAGAGAGTACAATTCACTATAGCACCTGGCCTGGCAGCCCCACCAGTCATGCATCATCCCAGACTTCTGATTACTCTGAGCCTAAGGGGAAAAAACCAAATGAACAAAAAGAATTGTCCTCTAAAAGGATGGACCATTACCCTTGACTATGTCTCAAAGGAGGAGTTTTTATGGCCCTTAGGATTGAGGAGGAAAAATACTAACAAAACTGGCTTTCATCACTGGGGCTTGTTCTCATAGGGTGGAGAAGCACAGCTGAGTTGATAACCTTGGCCTTCAGGCTTTAGCTTTTTTTCCAGGTGAAACCTTCCCTAATTGAACTTCAGCAGATCACCTGGGGGGGGGGGGGGGTAAAGGGGAAGCATGAGTCCAGTAGAGGCAGGAAAAATCTTCCCTATCTTTAATGAGAAAGCTAAGAGCCAATGAGATGATTCCTGGGATGCAGAAACTTCAGCAGAAAGGCAGTATTTAAGATATACCATGCAGAAAATAAATAGTGTCAGTAAAGTATATGTGTTGCAGTCCAGGGGTGCTGAAACTCCAAAATTCAAGGACAAAAGACATAGGTCCTGCTTTGAAAGAATTCAACTCAAGCCTTCTTTCAGTCAGAGATCAGGTTTATTGTTTCATCAATAGGAGCGGGCCAGACTCTTAAGGAATCTGAGCATTTGTGATGCCAGTGCAACTGGGTCAGACTCTTAAGGAGTCTCAGCATTTGATGGGAGCAAGATGGACACTTACTGTGGTCAAGGAATGGAGTAACTAGAATACAGAAGGAGTCTAGATGGGATTAAGGAGTGGTGGTCTAGGGTGGGGCCAGGTGCAGACAATGAGGGTCACAATGAAAGGGTAGTTAAAGGGATTAACTGGGAAGGGCCTAGTATCCCTGGTGAACACCTGGGACTTAGGCCATGTGGGAAAGTCCAGGGGAAGTTGTGGGGGGGGTGGAGTTTCCAGGGCCCAAATCCCATCATATGGGCCTTTTGAGATGGCTAACAGGCCAATAATAAAACCACTTTCTACTACATATAGAAAATGCTATTTCAAAAGATAATATATCATTTATTAAAAGAAGTTTCTATTTTATTTGGATTGTTATTGGATTCTATTTTATTGGATTTATTTACTGATGTCCATACATCAGTCAGTTCTGAATATATATTCCATACCCCTATCTTGAAACCTCCCTAATAATAAACAAAAACTATTAAGCAGAATCAACCAACACAGTAGCCACATTTGACAGTGTCTGCAACATTTCACAAATGCAGTTCTTCTCTTTTATCCTCAATTGACCAAAAGGAAGGAAATGCTTCCTCATCTCTTTTCTGGTATCAAGGTTGGTTATTACAGTTACTTAGAGTTCAGACTTTTTAAAAATTTATTTATTTTGATTTATCAACAATCACTTCCATAAGCTTTTGAGTTTTATATTTTTCTTCCCCCCACCTTCCTCCCCAAGACAGCAGACAATCTGATATAGGTTATACACATTCATTCCTATTAAACATATTTTTATGTCAATGATGTTGTAAGGAAGAATTAGAACCAATAGGAGGAACCACAGGAAAGAGAAAACAAAACAAAAGAAAAAAATAGCAAATAGTGTGCTTCAATCTTCATTCAAACTCCATAGTTCTTTCTTTGGATGTAGATAGCATTTTCTATCATGAGACCTTTGGACATGTCTTAGATCCTTGCATTGGTGATAAAGGTTAAGTCAATCAATATTAGTCATCGGACAATGTGACTGTTACTTCGTACAACATTCTCTTGATTTTGCTCATTTCACTCAGCATCAGTCCATACAAGTCTTTCGAGGTTTTTCTGAAGTCAACCTGTTCATCATTTCTTATAGTACAATAGTATTCCATTATATTCATATACCACAACTTGTTCAGCCATTCCCCAATTGATAGGCATCCTCTCAATGTCCAATTCTTTGCCACCACAAAAAGAGCTGCTATAAATATTTTTGTACATGTGGGTCCTTTTCCCATTTATATGATCTCTTTGGCACATAGCCCTAGAAGTAGTATTTCTGGGTGAGTTCAGACTTTTTTGAGTGTTCTTTTTATATTAATTATTGTAGTTATCATTATATTGTTCTCCTAGTTTTACTTTCTTTTTTACTCTTCATTAGTTCATATGAATCTCCCCAAGTTTCTCTGAGTTCCTCATATTTGGTATAACAGTATCCCATTACCCCAAGTTCATATACCACAAGTTCTTCAGCCATCTCCCATTTTCTTTGCAATTTCTTTTTTTCAGACACTTAGAATAAAAATTCAGTGGGATAAGTATTCCAGAATCCTCATTGAGTTTCATCTTAAATACTTATAGAAATGGAAATCAAAATTTCTCATGCAAGAAGTGTTTTGAAAAGCTCATAGAAATCATAATTGACTCAATGTTGTTTATGAATGGATGATAAATTATCAAGGCAAAAATAAGACTCTCGTGATACTGGCAGCTAGGTGGTGTGGGAGATAGAATGCTGGCCCTGGAGTGAGGAAAACCTCAGTTCAAATTCGGTCTCTAGCCATGTGACCCTGGGTAAGTCACGTAATTTCTGCACCAGTTTCCTGAATTGTAAAATAAGAATAATAGTAGCACCTGCATCATAAGTTTATTGCAAGTTTCAAAGTAGATATTATTTGTAAAGAGATTAACATAGTGCCTGGAATATAGTAGGCATTTAATAAAAATACTTGTTGTCTTCTATTATCCCCCACATCCTCCCTCCTTAAAAAGCAAAAGATTCCTCTTGTTTATTGTATAGCTTTATAAGACACATTCAATTCTCCTGCAGTGGCAATAAATCTGACAAACAAGAGCACTTGATTCTGATAGAGACACTATAGTAACTGTGCTAGGGTTGCAAATCTTGTCTATGGTTTGGTGGTTGTGGAATCTGCTATAATTTACTACTCTACCTTCTGGAACATGCTTGATGCACTTCTGTCCCCCACCCTAACCCTTTCTCACACAGCCCTCCAAGGGACCACACTGATTTAGAGTCCTCTGGAGCTGGACAGTACACAGGCTGTACCACAGCAGTCCTCATCACCCTAGTGGAATAGATTGCTAAGCAAATAGTTCTCCATTTTACAAAGCAGATACTCACTCTTCCTGAGCCCCATTCCTTAAGTGGAGTGAAAGCCTGTTATCTGTGGGATCTAGTTCAGTAGCATAACAAAGTCCAGTTGATTAAAAAACAAAAGAAAAAAGAGGACAGAAGATATGATAGGACTCATCATAGCCATTAGCTACCTCTAGATACCTTAGTTGCTTCTTCTAGCAGTATGTGTGTATTGTGGAAGTGGGGAGGGGGATAAAAGAATGTCCATTCCCATTCTACAGCCATTAATAATGGACATGATGGAAGCTTACCTTATATAAAATTTTGTTGCAGAAAAGCATATGATTTGGGGGCAGCTAGGTGGCACAATAGATAGAGCATCAGCCCTGGAGTCAGGAGGACCTGAGTTCAAATCTGGCCTCTGACACTTGACACTTACTAGCTGTGTGATCCTGGGCAAGTCACTTAACCCCATTGCCTAGCAAAACAAAAACAAAAGCATATGATTTCATCGGATATTACCTCTAGATTTATTCCATAACCACAATTGGCCAAACACCCCTTTGAGGACACAGTTCAAGGTTTTTAATGGCTAATGGTAGGTGGGCTAGTATCCTTGGAGAGAAACAGCCCCAGGCAGATCCTAAGGATCTTGCATTAGACTAGAGTAAAACTGTGAAGGCCTTTGAATCATCCTACATAGTAGTTTGCAAAGTCATAGAGAGAATCGTAGAATAATAGAGAAAGAGGAACCTTTCAAGATCATCTAGTCCAGTGATGGGGAAGCTGCAGCCTCAAGGCTACATGTGGCCCTCTAGGTCCTCAAGTGCAGCCCTTTGACTAAATCCAAACTTCACAGAACAAAACCTTTTTAAAAGAAGGACTTGTTTTGTAAAACTTGGACTCCATCAAAAGGCCACACCCAAGGACCTAGAAGGCCACATGTGGCCTCGAGGCCACAGGTTTCCCACCCCTGATCTAGTCCAACACTTTCATTTGAAAAATGAGGACATTGAAGTTCAGAAGTGTTAAGAGGCTAGTTCAAGGTCATACAGGCTAGCTTTTGACAAAGCTAAGCCAGAATCATGAAATATAAAAGCTAGAAAGACACCATCCATTCCATTTCCCCTCTCCTTACATATGAAAAAATAATGTAAAGTATTTAGCAATTTGCCTTAAGTTTGGCAGCTAAGAGATCTGACCCTGAGAAAAAGAATATTTAAAGTCAAGTGTTTCAATTACCCAATTCATCAATTCACAAGTAACAAGCAAGATAACAATAAAGGTTCCAACAAAAGGAGGCACATTTGACACCATGGGTATGACTGAGACCTATTGGGATGAGATTTTTGAATAGAAGGCTCTTATCAGAAGCAGCTCGATGGCACAGTGGATAGAGCACTAGACTGGAGTCAGGGAGACCTGAATTCAAATTTGGCATGAGACACTTATTAGCTATGTGACCCAGGGCAAGTAACAACCTTTCTTCCTCAGTTTATTCAACTGTAAAATGAGGGAATAATAGTACCTACCTATGTCCTCTGGTTATTGTTAAGGATTAAGTGATATAATAAATGTAAAACAGCATACTGCCTGGCATATAGTGGGCACATAATAAATGCTTGTTTCTTTTCCTCCTTCCTCTGGATGGGTATATATATTATTCAAAAGAAAGAAGGCAAGCCGGTAATCATCAAAAAAAAATCTAGTACTGGCAAAAAATTGAGTGGTGGATCAGTGGAATAGATTAGGTACACAACACAAAGTAACAAATGGCCATAGTGATCTAGTGTTCAATAAACCCAAAGAACCAAGCATTGGGGGCAAGAACTCACTATTTGACAAAATTGCTGGGAAAACTAGAAAGAAGTTTGGCAGAAACTAGACATAGACCAACATCTCACACCATATACCAAGATAAAATCAAGATCTAAATGGATAAATGATTTAGACATAAAAGGTGACTTTATAAGCAAATTAGGGGAGCATGGGAAAATGTACCTATCAGCTCTATGAATAAGGGAAAAGTTTATGACTAAACAAGAGATTAGAAGATCACAAAAGGTACAATGGTTAATTTTGATTATGTGAAATTGAAAAAGATTTTGCACAAACAAAATCAACACACCCAAAAATTAGAAGGAAGACAGGAAACTAAGAAAACATTTCTACACTAAGTTTTTCTGATAAAATCCTCATTTTTTCAATTATATAGGAATCTGAGTCAAATTTATAAGAATATGAGGTATTCTTCAATTGATAAACTGTCAAAGAATATGAACAAGCATTTTTCAGAAGAAAAAAATCAAAGCTATCAATAGTCACATAAAAAATGCTCTAACTCACTACTGATTAAAGAAATGCGAATTGAAACAACTTTGACATACCGCCTCACACATATCAGATTGGTTAATGTGACAGAAAAGGAAAATGACAAATGCTAGACGGAACAGGAAAATAAGGACATTAATGCATTGTTGATGGAGTTGCAAACTAATCCAACCATTTTAACAACTTGGAATTAAGCCCAAAGGGTTATAAAACTGTGCATACCCTTTGACTCAGCAATATCACTAAAGGAAAAGGAGCTGTATGTATGAAAATATTTATAATAGCTCTTCTTGTGGTGACAAAGAATTGGTAACTGAGGGGATGCCCGTCAATTGGGAATGACTGAACAAGTTGTGATAGATGATTGTGATGGAATATTATTTTACTGTAAGAAATGATTGGGGGGGAGATAGTTTCAGAAAAATTTGGAAAAACTTATATGAACTGATACAAAGTGAAGTGAGCAGAACTGGAGAACATTCTACGTAGTAACAGCAATTTTGTAATGATGATCAACTATGAATGATACAATAAATCCAATAAACTACCCAGACAATTCCAAAGAACTAATGATGAAAAATGCTTTCTACCTCTAAAGAGAGAACTGATTAATTTTGAGTGCAAATTGAAGCATGTTTTTTCACTTTATTTTTCTTGCTTTTTTGAAACATAGTTAATATGAAAATACATTTTGTATGATTTCACATGTTTAATTGGTATTATATTGCTTGCTTACTCTATGGGTTGGGAGGAGCCAGAGGTCGGGAAAGAATTTAAAACTCAAAATTTGAAGAAAAATGTTAAAAGTAAATAAATGTTTTGTTTTGTTTTCTTTTAAGAAATAAGGTAAGCAAAAGAAGAATTGGAGTAGGATCACATATTAAGAAGGGAAACATTTGATAAAATCTAGGAATCAAAACGGGGGGAAAGTGAGGGATAAGCAGAAAAGATGTTATCATTAATATATACTATAGACTACTGTACAGAATGAGGAATGAGATGAGGAATTTTGGAAATAAA
Source organism: Vombatus ursinus (assembly GCF_900497805.2). Taxonomy (NCBI): domain Eukaryota; kingdom Metazoa; phylum Chordata; class Mammalia; order Diprotodontia; family Vombatidae; genus Vombatus; species Vombatus ursinus. Next base: position 17,536,938 of record NW_020954598.1, read on the forward strand.
TTGCATTTGACACAGACACTTGATGTAGCTGTGATGGGGGACTTCAATTATTCAGACATCTTCTGGAACTTTTTCTCTGAACAAAATAGAGCAGCTAATAATTTCTTCACTTTACTTTATAATAATTTCATCCTTCAAAAGGCAGAAGAACCAAGAAGGGGAAATTCTATTCATCTGAACTACTTTTACCTAGTACATTAATGCATAGACATCTAAAGTCATGATTTTTCTTCCTAACCCATTTCACTATTATTTTTAACTTAAAACTACAGTCAGTACAAACATGGAAAAGCAGTAGCTTCTGAAGAGCATCAGGGATAGGAGTAGGATATTTTGTGTTGCAAATGAATTGGAGGATGAAAGGTCTACTTCACGGTGGTGCTCAGAGTTGACCAGTCTTCTTATGCATCTTTTTAAGAACTCTTTTGTTTGTTAGGTGAATGAAGTTTATTGAAGTTTCTAGGCTCTTTTATTATATTTATAATTTCTTATATTTAGATTAAAGTACCAATATCAATGGATTATCACTGGAGATGACTTAGAAAATTATCCTTTCCATGGTACAGGTTTAGAAATTTAAATGGTTGCTAGAATAGGATGGCCTAGTCAATCTACATTGGAATGAGCATTGTACATGAACATGGCTATGCTACTTATTAAACCATATAGTCCATTTTTTAAAAAACTCAAAATAACACATTGCTGCTGCATGTGAGCAGTAGAAAAGGACAACATCTTTCTTAAGCAGCCAGCTGTGTTTTATTTTTGTTCCATTACTACTGTGCTGGTAATGTAGGATGTATATATATATATATATATATATATATATATATATATATGTGTGTGTGTGTGTGTGTGTGTGTGTGTGTGTGTGTGTATACACACATATACATACATACACACATATATACACACATGCACACACAATTATGTATATTTATACACACACATACACATGTGTATCTGTATGTATAGACATACATACACACATATACATGCATGCACACACAATTATGTATATGTGTATATACACATACACATATGTGTGTGTATATAAAATGTAGGAGATCTATACACGTGTATCCCAACTAAAATCCCACCTTTTACAAAAGCCTTCTCTAAACCCTCTTAATTTTAGGGTTTTCCCTCTTTTAATTATTTCTCATTTACCCTGTATATAACTTGTTTTGTACACATTTGTTTATATGTCGTTTTCCTCATTAGATTGTAAGCTCCTTGAGGACAAGGACTGCCTTGTGCCTCTTTTTGTATCCCCAGAATTATGCACTGTGTCTGGCACATAATAGATGTTTAATAAATGCGTATTAATTATTTGAGCCATATATGTGTTTACGTATTTGTTTAGCCATATGTATATGCATATGTGTAATTAAATATACACATGCATGTTCATTCACATGCAATGAAAGATTAGAAAGAAGTAAGGGGAGAGAGAAGCAGAAGCAGTGTTTTGGTATAGTAACTGCTGGGGTGTTCATTTTTTCTTTTTTCTTTTCTTTCTGGATTAATCAGAATGAGGGAAGGGAAAGGGAGAGAATAAGCATTTTTCTAGTTTAAAGCACAGTATCAGGCAATCTGCTTAGAGCTTTACAAATATCTCATTTGAGACTTACAACTACCCTGTGAAGTAGATGCTATTATTTCCCATTTTATAGTTGATGAAACTGAGGCAAACAGAGGTTAAGTGACTTGCCTGAATCACATAATTGAGAAATGTTTTCTATAATTTCACTCTGGAATAATTTTCCTTTTAGTCAAGAAACGATAGTCAAATCAAGTCAACAAGCATCTATTAAGCACTTACTCTGTGCCAGACACTGTAGCAAGTGCTGGGAATACAAAGAAAAGCAGAAAGAAAGTTCCTGCCTTCAAGGAGCTTGCATTCCAATGTGAGAAAATAACATATAAAAAGGAGCTGAAAAGCAGAGATGGGGTTTGGAGAAGGTACCTCTGCAGGGCTGGAGAAATCTGGAGAGGAGTAAAGAAGTAAGTATGGCTGTCCTGGGCACTTCTTCAAAATGGATGTTCCATTTTGGATTTAAAAGGATCAGGACCAATTCACCAGTCACGAAGAGATGCAGAAGTGGAGGGATCTTCCAATGTGAAAAGGATGCTGGGACATGGTCCAGAAGTCAGGATCAAAGCACAAGAGGAGTGAAGGAAAGTCTATGACCACAATACCAAACTGAGATCCTTCCTTCAGAATCTATTTTCTCTGCTTTAGCTTTTAGTAAATGCAGTAATTTAGAGATTTAAAGAATTGCACATGTAAGGCATAGATGGACATACACACAACATTACATACATCTCCTTACTAGTTAATCCTACAAATGTCTCTGTAGCTAAAAACTAAATAGTTCTCTTAGTCCATTTTTTAGAGGGGGATTATTTCCAAGCTATCTATCTAAGAAATGTAGTATTTATATTAAATAGATATGTTACTTATAGAATATAAATGTCTCTGGAAACTTCAATTATTCAGACATCTTCTGGAGCTTCTTCTCTGAACAAAATAGACAGCTAGTAATTTCTTCACTTGAATGTAGTAAATGTTTATTGAATTCATTATCTCTTTCACATCAAGCAATCCAAGTGTGCTTCTAAAAGGGGGTTCTGGGCTAACTACAAAGTGGTACTTAACAGAGCATAAGGAAGGGACATGTTCTGGTTATTGAAAGGTAATGAAAAGAGCTATAGAGTTCAAGAATTTCACTATAATCTTACAAAATAATGTAGCTATTATAGGCATTATCAACCCATTTTACAGATGAGGAAACTGAAGCTAAGAGAGCTTAAATGATTTGCCAAGGGTTCAATCCTAGTACCCTGAAAGAGTTAATGAAGTTCCCCAATGTGTCTAATTTACAGTGGGAGAATAGTATGGATACAGTGAGGATGTGACCCATTTAGTCGTGCCATAGTAAGATGCAAATGACTCTGGTTCACATACTTATTTGGGCATGGACTTTGCCAAAGGGCTGGAAAAATTCTATTTCTTTTGACAATATTAAATGTTCTTGAAATGTCATTCCTGGGTGTGTCTACTTCTCATTTTAATTGAAATCAAAGAAAATTACTATTTTCCATCAGCCAAGGGCAAATAATAACTGCAGAGCTTTATAGCAATCGGCTAATATACATGGAACACTGGCATGCTCTGTGGTTAGAGTCTCCAGGCTCTCAACTTTGTGGCTGTAATTTAGTAAACAGCAGGTGGGATAAAACCCACCCAAGGCTTATCTTGATGAAATAGATATGATGAAGTTGGAGTGAGTGCACAGGAAGGTAACCGCATTGATCAGGAGACGAGACCATTCCATATAATGGTTTACACATGGAAATGGGGATACCCAGTCTGGAGAAGGCAAGATAGGATGGGAGGCCATGATAGTTCTCTTCAAATATATAGTATCATAGATTTAGAGCTGGAGGAAACCTTAAAAGGCACTTCATGCAATCCCATCCTTTTTACAGAAAAGGAAACTGCCCAAGGTCACAGCTAGGAAGTGCCCAAGGCAATAATTGAATCCAGGTCTTTCCTCCCTCCAGATCCATCCCTCTAGCTACTCAGTCAAGTGGCCTATCATTCAAAGGGCTTTCACCTGAAAGAGGGAAGTCATCCCTAAAGTTTGCTTAGCCCCAGGGGGCAGAACCTGTTGCAATGGGTCTAAATTTTTAGGAAGTGGATCCTGGCTGAATATAAAGGAAAAATTCCTGTCATTGGAGCTCTCCAAAATAGAATGAACTACCTGGGAAAAGAATCAGTTTTCCCCCTTTGCTGACTGTCTTCAAACAGAGCCTGCAAAACCACTTGTGAGAGTTAATAACTGACTTTTCTATAGTGCTAGAAGATTTGCAAAACATTTCTCATTTTATCCTTACTACAACTCTATAAAGTGATGTAGGTTTTAGAGGCATTAACATCCTCATTCTGCAGATGAGGAAACTAAAGTTTGGAATGGTGAAATGATAGGTAGTGAGTACAAAGGCCCCTCCTGACTACCCATATAACACTTTCTACTACACCATGATGTTCAGGCACTGGTTGGACCATGTGCCTGCTGAGGACCCTTCAGACTCTAAGAGTCTATGATTCTATGATACTGTGGATCACAAATGTCAAGTTCATGTGCATAGTGATGCTGAAACAAACTGAAAACTAAAAGTTGGGTAGCCTTCCTTGTACACAGGACAGCACAGTGTGAACAAAGAGTATTAAGGCCAGAGGCAGAGTCCCTAGACTCATATTCCAGCTCTGCCACTCTCTGCACCTCCTTAAACAAGTCATTTGCCTCTCTTCCTTTATCTCATCTACAAACTGAGGGGGCTGGATCTCACTATGGTCTTTACCCCCTAAATCCCTTCTAGGTATCACAATAACCCTTGTAGGTAGTGAAAGAACTTTAGAGAGAACAGGAAACCGAGTCTTGAAATAGTTAAGTGAATAGCCCAAGATCCCCAAACATAATTTTTTGAACCCTATGCCCCATACTCTTTTAATGACCTTTTAGTAACCAAAAGGTGTGCTCTGCCAGGTGCCACTAGGTAATCAGCTTAGAATTTCCTTTTGGAAGCACAAGGCACTTCTCAATGGATTTATTTAATAACTAACAGATAATATATCCAATAATGATACTAAGCCATGTGCTTAGTCATTTTGGTTAGGGGGAATGCTACTTCAGGAGTAAGATCATATCAAGACAATGATCCAAGATGATTACAAAGGACCCATGATGAAAAATGCTATCCAGAGAGAGAACTGATGAGGGCAGTTTGAAGAATACTTCTTTAACTTTATTTGTTTTTCTTGTTTTGTGTTTTTTTTTGGTCTATGTTATGCAACACGGTTAATATGGAAGTATGTTTTGCATGACTTCACATGCATAATCAATATCAAATTGCTTGCTTTCTCAAAAGGGAGGGAGGGAAAGAATTTGGAACTCAAACTTTTAACAAATGAATATCACCAAAATTGAAATGTAATTTGGAAATATTTAATGAAATAATTTTTTTTAAAAAGGAGTAAGATCATAGACTTAAAACTGAAAGGGACCTTAGAGTTCATCTAGATCAACTCTCTCCTTCATTTTACATGTGAGAAAACTAAGGCCCAAATGGAAGTGATTTGCCAAAGGTCACACAGGTAGAATGTAGCAGAGTAAGGATTAAAGCCTAAGTTCTTTGGTCCTTAAGTCTACATTTCCCACTGCATAACACTGTCTCTCATACTTGGAAATGATATTCCTGAAGAACATATTTCTCTTAAAGCAATATTTTTCCAAGGGAATAATGTATAATATTGAACCATGATAATCAGGAGTTTGGCTCAATAAAACACATAGGATTCATAAAACGTGTAAGATATGCAGATTAAAGCAACTCTGAAGCTATTCTTCATTCACATCTATTAGATTTATAAAAAGGAAGGAAGGAAGGAAGGAAGGAAGGAAGGAAGGAAGGAAGGAAGGAAGGAAGGAGGGAGGGAGGGAAGGGAGGGAGGGAGGGAGGAAGGAAGGAAGGAAGGAAGGAAGGAAGGAGGGAGGGAGGGAGGAAGGGAGGAAGGAAGGGAGGAAGGAAGGAAGGAAGGAAGGAAGGAAGGAAGGAAGGAAGGAAGGAAGGAAGGAAGGAAGGAAGGAAGAAAAATTACAAATGTCAGAGTAGCTGTGAATTGGTCCATTCATTCTGGAAAACACTTTGGAACTCTGCCCCCAAAAGTTAATGAACCATTCATATCCTTTACCCAGTGATACCATTACTAGATCTGTACCACAAAGAGATCAAAGAAATAGGAAAAGGACCCATCTGTACAAAAGTAGTTATAGGAGCTCTTTTTGTGGAGGCAAAGAACTGGAAACTAAGGAGATGGGGTGCCCATCAAAGGGGAAATGATGAATAAATATTGTATATGAATGTAATAGAATGATATTATGCTGTAAGAAATGATACAAAGAATGGTTTCAGAGAAATGTGGGAAGACTTGTATGAACTGGTACTGAGTGAATTGTGTAGAAACGAGAGAACAATTTATACAATGACAACAATATTGTAAAGAAAGACAACTTTGAAAGACTTAACTCTGATCAAATCACTGACCAACCATGATTCCAGAGGCCTGATGATGACATGTAATGCCCATCTCCTGACAGAGAGGTAATGGATTCAGGATACAAAATGGACCGTACATTTTTAGACATGGCCAATATGGAAATTTGTTTTTAATTATCAATACTTGTTACAAGGATTTTCTTTTCTTTTTTTTTTTTTCCAGTGGGAGTGTAGTAGAAAGGAAAGGAAATTGGTTTTTGTTGATTGGGAAAAAAATGAATAAATTTATAAAACAAAAAGGTATGAAAAATATGTCCTAACTCTTCTATATTCAGTTCATCAGAAAACACATTCTTGAATAAAGTGCATTAAACTGATAAACTGCAAATGGGCTAAGGCACCTCATCAAGAAATAATGACTCATCCTGCTTTGAGTACAGGTTGCCCTGGTGACCTCGAAGGCTTCTGCCAACTTACAGAAACTTGGAAGCTATGATTTGTTGATGTTAACTACTGATAGTATTTCCTCGATGTGTTATGTTATAATTACAATATAGTGGAACCGCTGGGGTTCCTTCCACTAGAAGTCTCCAAGCAAAGGCTAGATGATTGTTTTTGAGGCATATTATAGGAAGAAAGCTTATTTAGGCTTAGTGGCCTCTGAATTTCCTCCTGACCTTGAAACTGTGATGCTATTTGCACCACATTTGTCCATTTATAGAGAAATGACATTGCATAGTGGATAGATATCTGACCTCAGAATTGGGAAGACCTGGGTTCAAATTACACCTCTGATACATTCTGGCTGTGTGACCCTAGGGAAATCACTTAATCTCTCAGTGGTCTAGTCATCTCTAAGACAATCGGGAGAAATGGTGCCATCCCACCTTAGTTGGGTTTTTTTTTTCCACCAGGGAGTCTCTATACCAGTGACTTCACATAGGTCTTCATCATATCCATGTTCCTTTAGTCATTTCTATCCTAAGAGGTCATGTGTTATAAAAAACAGAGTACTGTTTTGTAGAGTCAGGAGAATTTTGGGTTCAAATCTTGCTCAACATTTACAATCAGTTCTGTATAATCTGTGTTTTGAAAACTTGAATTTGTTCCAACAGGATGGATATATTAGGGAAGATTTTGAGCATAACTAGAATTTGGAGTTTGCTTCTACATAATTTCATCCTCAAGAAGCATGAGAGAACTCAGAAAACTGTACCACTTCAAAATAAGTCACGAGCGGCAAACCTCCCACTGCCCACTTCTACAAGCAACCTTCAGGTCTTTTGCAAGATAATATATTTATTGTACATCTTTTGGTTCAAAAGAATCTGTGAGCAGAGAAGGGCTAGTCCACACCATCCACACCAATGCTCCCTTCTGCCATTGCCTCAGTCATGAGCCTAAAAGTGCCTCCTGCCCAACTTGGTCATGCAACCCCAAGGCATAGGCTGAACAAGAAACCTAGGCCTTAAATTGTAGTATTTTTGTATTTCTTAACCACTTAACATGTAAAAACGTGTGTTACAATTATTATTAGTTTCTTATCTTGTTTGTGTGTGTGTGTGTGTGACTGAGAAAGTTTTTAAACATTGTGCTTCCAAACCCATTTTCCCCCATAGCTCTGTGGTTTTTATTGGTGATTTGGGGGACACAAACATCAGATTATAGCAGAACGGCCAGTACTATCTATGTAAACATAATTAAATCATGTAACCTCTCTGAGCTTCAATTTCCTCATTTGCAAAATGGAAATTTTGGAAATAGAAATGAAAATATATGTAGTCAGTTTACTGGACTCAGAGTTAAGAGACACCTGGATTCAGATGCCACCTGACATTTGTCAGCTATGGGACTACGGGAAGTCACAACCTCCCTAAATTTCAATTTCCCCATCTACAAAACAGGGATAATAATGCCTAAAGTACCTACCAGACAATGATGCTGGATCAATTGAGATAATATATGCAACATGATATATGTATTAGCCATTATTCAGATAGTCTCTACTTCTTTCCAACTAATGAATTACTCTATATATCCTTGGGCTGTCAATAACAAAAAGTGGATGCATTTCTCTGCCTATCCATTCCCCATAAATTCTTCTACAGGATAACACCCTTTGTGATGAGTATCCAATTTGTTGTAGTGATGAAAGAACTTTGAAACCCACTGGCTATTCAAACTGTCTCTACACTAATTAAATCATGAAGCCAGATGTCTAAGTGACAACAGTCAGTCCCACTGGAGTTCAATAATTATCACTTTCAATCTGCAGTAAATAATAATGATAACTGAAATTTAAATTGTACTTCACAGAGAACAAAATTCTTTTCTCACAACATGCCTGCCAGGTAGGTACAGCAAATATGATCAACTTAGATTTTAAGACAAAATGCACTAAATTAGAACCACCAGTAATGGGATAATAGATAAGTAAGGCCAAGTCTTATAAGCATAATATTGGGAATGCTAATGTTCAGAATGTGTAAAGGATGGTGAAGAAAGCTAAGCGTAACAAAAAAAAATGGTTGTTTGGTTATTTTTAGTTGTATTAGAGAAAAGAGCAAGACCTAAGAAGGGATAGCACTACAGCAATGGTGGATAATGTGATGATAACAGATAATAGAAGGCAAAGCTGCCCACCTCTTGTTTTGACTCTATTTCCTCTGCCAAAGGGAAAAAAATGAGCTTAGGACTAGAATAGGTGGAACATAAAAAGCTAATTGGGAGTTGATGTCCAAGATGAAAAACAATATAAAAATACAATTCAATTCCAACAAAACCTACAACAAATCACTTAATCCTATTTGCCTCAGTTTTCTCATCTGTAAAATGAACTGGAGAAGGAAATGGCACCTACTAAGTTCAGGGTACTATGCTAGACATCGGGAATGTAAAATCAAAAAGAAAATGTTCCCTGCCCTCTAGAAGCTCACATTCCATTGGAGGGAGTGAGGATATAATAACTAAATACGTAACATATGGGGGTCATCTCCAGTCATCCTGATCTGTATCTTGCTACTGGACCCAGATGACTCTGGAGGAGAAAGTGAGGCTGGTGACCTTGCACAGCCCTTCCTCACTTAAACCCAATTCATTTGCAAGTCATGGCATCATCTTTCTGATGTCATGGTCCTCTTTGAGAATGAAGGACAATCAACAACAACACAATATGACATATACAAGAAGCAATATTAAGTAATTTCAGGAGGAAGAGAGAGCTAATTAGTGGAGAGATTAGGAAAGGTTTAGTATCAGAGATGACAAATGAATGGTACTTTGAAGGAAACTAAAGAATGGAAGAGGCAAAGGTAAGGAGAGAGTATGTTCCAAACATTGGATGGAGGCAGCCTCTTCAAAGATAGGCTGGGAGATGGAATGTTGTGTACAGGGAACAATCAATGGGCCTGTTTGTGGTAAAGAGTGCAAGAAGGGACACAATATGAAATAAGACTGAAAGTTAGGTAGGTGACAGATTGTGAGGGGTTTTAATGCCAGGATGAAGAGTTTGCATTTTATCCTGAGTTCAAATCTGGCAGACAACTACTAGCTGTGTGACCCTGGAAAGTTATTTAACCACTGTCTACCTCAGTTTTCTTCACTGTAAAATGGGGATAATAATTGCACCTGCCTCTCATGGCTGTTATGAGGATTAAATGAGATATTTGTAAAAAGGTTTCAGCATAGTGCTTAGCACATAGTAGGTGCTATATCAATGCTTATTCCCTTTTCTTCCCTTCTCTTCCATACTATGTGCCATTTACCACGTTTATTGTTGGAAATGCAAAGACAAGAGTGAAATAGGCATGGTCTTGGAAGAACCTAAAATTTAGCTAAGAAAGTAAATGTGTGTGTGTGTGTGTGTGTGTGTGTGTGTGTGTGTGGAGAAAGGGAGAGAGAAAGAGAGAGAGAGAGAGAGAGAGAGAGAGAGAGAGAGAAAAGAAAGAGAGAAACAGAGAAAGAAGCCTTGAATTCAAATATGGAGCCTCAAACACTATAGCTGTTTGACCCTGGACAAGTCACTTAATCCTATTTGCCTCAGTTTCCTCATCTGTAAAATGAGCTGGAGAAGGAAATGGCAAACCACTACAGCATCTTGCCAAGAAAACCCCAAGATAAGGTCATGAATAATCAGACATGACTAATAAAACACTATATTTATACCTGCGTACACAAGCAAAATATATAAGATATTTTTGGGATAAGGCACCAGCATTCAGGGGGATACAGAAAGGGTGTTTTGTCTTGAATAACATTTTTTAGGATGATCCAAAATTTAAGACAAAATAGTGGCATAAGGATGAAAGAGTGATATCTATATAAAACACTTTACAAAATATATATATCATAAAATATACATAAGCCAGATAAAGAGATTCTGTAAAAATGATGACAAAAGAATTTGAATAGAAAATGGATTTGAATTGCAAACTAAGCACATCCTAAGAAGTGCTGAAAGTGAATCATTTTATTTATATAATCATATAATCTGGTATAAAAGCATCATGCACGGATGTCTTTTTCTCCTTTCTCCTAATAATTTCATACAAAAGTTCAACTTTTGTAAGCCTTATTAAGGTTTTATGGACGTATTTTGCTTTAACATTAAAGAGAATTCCATACTACTCCCCTACTCCATAAGAAATCTGTTGCAAAAGTAAAACTAGCAATAGTGACCTCATCTGAAAGTGCATGCAATATTCTGCATCTGTAATCCATATAAAACAATTACCATAACATGGAGTCCAAAAAAGCCTAAAAATCTTCATAGTCAGTTAGTTCTATCCTTACTAAGCAGAGAGATATGAAATCCAAGGGTAATGCCAATTAAAAATATAGACTCATTTGTAACATCTTATGAGAAAGAATAATAGAAAAACAGAAAAGCAGTAAGGTGGTTTTAAAAAAAGATTTTTAAAATTTCTAGAAAGCTTGGTAAGAGACCCAACAATCAATTAATCAATAAACATTTATTAAGTACCTGCTATGTGCTTGGCATTATGCTTTACTTTATAAGATAAAGACATTCTGAAATCATTTGTGGAAGGAAATAGTAGGAAAACAAACTAAAGAAAAATGGAAGAGATCTACCCAGATTTTTTACCACCAAAATTATTTCATCATTAAGGACAGTAGATCCACAATATTTGCACTCTAACATCACAGTGCTAGATTATAGGATTTAGAATGGCATTAAAGAGGGGGGAAATGGGGAAATCAAGTTTGCAAAGAAAAATTTATGCAGTTTGCAGTACAGTTGTGAGATCGTTGATGGATAACAGGAGACCAAAGGCATGGGGGAAAAAATCTCAGACTTTAGTAGAGCTGAAAAGAACCAAACAAGAGAGTAGCAACAGGTACTAATCTATATGCCTGCATTCCTATCTGTAAAACATTTTTCTGAGAATCTTCTACAAATGTATCAAAAGTGCCTTTAATGAATACATTAGTAAGTGGAAAAGTGTTCCTAAATGTTATCAAATGTTTTTATTCTCACATGATTTACTAAAAGATTTAGAGAATACAGATCCTACTGTGTTTTTCATTATTAAAAAATTGATTTGGTAGAATAAAATATGCCTTAAAATCTGTCTTTCACCAATGTATTTCCCATACACACATCAAAATTATTCAGGATTTCTTTAGTGATATAACAAAGGTAACCTTGTTTGATTATCCTCTGATCATTTATATGAGAAGAAAGATTAAAAGTCAACCTACACCCACGAAAAATGTTCATCATTGTCAAGGATTAGATCTACCACAGATTTCAAGTTGAAGAAGACCCTATGGATGGTGAGGCTTTCCAGATGTTCTAATTTGTTGATGGCATTGTGCAGGCTGTATCAGTTTCTGGAACACCACAATGTCTCCTGGAGGAGATCTTCAGTCACTCAGAAAAAAAAAAAAGTATAGCCTAACTATCCACAAGAGACAAGTGGATGAAGAATGGCTATTGACTCGATTATGACATGCAATTGCTTGCACAATCTACAAAGCTCATCCATTAGTATACATATTTTAGGTATACACAGCAAAATTGGGATAAAACTGAGATAAGTAAGAGGAGAAAAAAGGGTTGGATAGCTTCTGGGAAAATGCAAGGCTCCTTTAATGACCCCAAACTTTGGCCAGACACAAAAACATCTTTTTAACACCAATATTCTATTGGTATTATCTAATTCTATTGGCATCATGGAACATTCCAGCCTCTGAAGAATTAAAATTGAAAATAAAACAAAGGGTAATGAAGAGACTCAAGATTAGTGTAAGCAGGGTGCTACATTATGACAAAGAACTTCAGAGAATAACCTCTATATAGAATGTCATGAGGTAAATGTATTAATGAAGAGGGGGAAAATGAATTTGTCACATGATGAGAGTAAGATAAGGGCAGCTAGGTAGTGTAGTGGATAGAGTGCCAGGCCTAGAGTCAGGAACACTCATCTTTGTGAGTTCAAATCCAGCCTCAGACATCTACTAGCTGTGTGACCCTGGGCAAGTCACTTAACCCTGTTTGCCTCAATTCCTCATCTGTAAAATGAGCTGGAGAAGGAAATGGCAAACCCTCCAGTATCTCTGCCAAGAAAACCCAAATGGGGTCACCAAGAGTTGGACGTGACTGAAGTGGCTGAACAATAACCAGAGGAAAGGATAGCAGGACAGTCTGATTGCTCCATTAATATTGTTCCAATGTCTGGAGAAAACGAAGAAGCCTCTAGAGCAGAAGTGGGAAACCTGCAGGCTTAAGACCACATGTGATCCTCTAGGTCTGCAAGTGGGGCCCTTTGACTAAATCCAAACTTCCCAGAGCAAATCAAGTTTGCATTTAGTCAAAGGACCACACTTGAGGATCTAGAGGGCCACATGTGTGTGGCCTTGAGGCCACAGGTTTCCCACCCCTGCTCCAGAACATTAGGTAGATCTCTTGTGATTAATAAGAGTTATTCAAGATGAATCAGCATGAATAAGTCATGATCTGCCTTAGTAGAGGGAATACCCAAAAATGAGATAACAGATCCATTTGAGCAATTAGAGAATGTTAGCTTTAGATGAGAAGCCAGAGAACATTGATCCTAGACTCCTCTCCAATGTAGGGATCAGCCACAAGTCTACTGGAACACTTAATAGGAGCAGAGAGATGTCTGTGCTATAATGGGAAGAGAACTGGACAGATACTTAAACCCTTGCATCTGAATCTGAGATCCAATGTGTGCCATGCATTTTGCCAACTTATTTTTGCATGCTGAGCCTCAGATTCCCTATATATAAAATGAGTAAAAAATTTTGTTGCTGTTACTCATTTCAGTCATTTCCAACTCTTTGTGATTCCATTTGGCGTTTTCTTGGCAAAGAAGAAGGAGTAGTTGTCATTTCCTTCTCCAGCTCATTTTACAGATGAGGAAACTGAGGCAAGCAGAGTTAAGTGACTTACCCAGGGTCATACAGCTAGTAAGTGTCTGATGCTGGATTTGCACTCGGGTCTTCCTGATTCCAGGATGGGTGCTCTTTTCCATTGTGCCGCTTAGCTGCTCTGAGTAAAAATACCTGTGCTTTTTACTGCATTTATTGAGAGCACTACAAAAACGAGAATTAGATTCTTTCATGAGCTATTCCATTTCTGGTCAGGTATGACTGCTAAAATTTTTAGTATCAAGTGAAAAAACTGCCTCTCTGAAAGTTCCACTTAATTGTTCCTTTCTGTTTCCACTAGAAAATCTCAGACCACAAAGAATAATTCATCTTCAACAAGACAGATTTTGAAATATTTGCAGACAGCTATCATAACCTTCCTAAGTCTTTTCTTCTACAAGTTAAACATGCTCATATATATATATAATTCACTGAGCATTGATTAAATGCCTACCCTGTGCTGCATGTTTTGCCAGGCACAGAGGAAAGAAAAAACTAAAATTAAATAGACCTTGTCCTTAAGGAGCTTCAATTCTAATGGCGTATGGCACAGTTCACAGAGCTCTGGATTACCTTGAGGAGGTGAAATGATATATGGGAGACATCTGGTAAAGCGGGGCAATTTGACAAGTCTCTTTAGGAGCAGTGATTAACAATTTGGGCAAAACCAATTTTTACACACAGAAATGGAAAATCTCTCAAATGCCCCTCCCCTGGCAGTAGGTGTGGAGCATTATTAGCACATGCTGAAGCCAAATGTTGATTTTTACTCTTTAAAAAAAGATTATAATTTCATAGAATTTTATAAAGAAGAGTTGATACAACAGCATTAGTGAGCAAGTATTTTGACAGGCATATATCTTCATTTCTCCCTCCCTACTCCAATGAATCTACTTTTCTTTTCATCCAGAGAGGATGGCCCTATAAAAAGAAATGAGTAAATGAACAAAAGCCTACACTCATGTAATGAGAAATATCACTAAAGCTCTTTTAGGATTGTGACTGGAGTATGAAACATACTATACCTTTACATTATATATTTATTGATAATTAAGTCCCATTAAGCACAGAATCTGTGGGAACTGTTTGTGCCTACTTCTTCATTTAATCTCCCCTCCAACATCTGCTGTCATACTTTGCCAATAAGCAATTGCAGTCCAAATTTAGTTCTGTTTTTCACAGCACTTTTTTTGTAGCAATTAAGTGTGTATTTTTTTAAAAACTTTCTCAAGTTGCATTTGCTAATAACTGAAGTCCATTTTTACCACCTGTGGCTCAGTTTTGTACTCTATACTTTCACGTGTGGTGGCATGTCAACTTGAGGGTCAAAGTTTTATATGCTACATGACAATGGAGTACCATTGGATTCAATTATCTTATGTCAGCACAATTATGCTCTAACAGTCAATTTGACTGAAGTAGAATATATGGGAGTAGCAATAAATAATTAACCTGCAGTGATAGTTTGCAGTCAGTATAACAGGCTCTAAATACCAAGCAGAGGAGTTGGGCTTTGTTCCTAAGGCAAAATAGATTGAGAAGTGAGAGGCAAGAAAGTAAAGTCAAGGAATATAAACATTTTTTTCTAGGAGTTTGGCTATAAAATGAAGAAGTATAGGATAATACCTTAAATGAATAATAGGATTAAGTGGAGAGTTGTTTTTATTTTAAGGATGGGAAAAGTTTGGGGGTATATGGAGATAGGAAGGAAGGAGTTAGTGTGATTGAGAGTGGATGATCACAGAGGCAAGCTCCTGAAGGACATGAAAAGGGATTGGGTCAAGGGCACAAATGTAAAAGGTGGTGTTGGCAAGGAGACCGGAAAAAGGCAGTGAATTGGGGTGGACAGTGATTGATGTTAGAGTGATATGAAGCACAGAATAGGTGTCAAGAGGGAGCTCCAGACAGATGTTCTTATTTTTTTTCAATGAAATATGACATGAGAGACTCTGCTGAGGGGAGGTAACATGAAATAAGCAAGTGTCAGGAGGTTTGAGTCTTCTCCCTAACTTTCCCACAAATATTACAAATAGCATGCTTTGGCACATTGGATGAGGGTGCAGAAGACCTAAATCTGAGTCCTCAGATGCTTGGAGACCATCTGATCTAACCTTTAACTGAGCATAAGACTCTTTAATACCCAAACAAGTGGCCAGCAAGCTTCTGCTTGAAAACCTCCAGTAATGGGGAACTCATTCCTTTTCCAAGCAACCCATTCCCTAGATAGTAGCTACAGTTATTCTCAAAAGTGATCACCTCAGGTCCATGTGAAGAAGTGAAGAAGAAGGTATGAAGAAGAAAGACCCTCTAAAGAGATTGAGGTAGGTGGCAGGGTTTGAGCCTGAGTCCATATTTATGAAATTTCCTTAATCTTCCTCCTGCTCTCCTACTGTGACAGTCTTCAAAGGGGGCGAGGGAGTCTGTGGTCCAAACTTGTTAAATCAGGCACCCTCTGTTTCTGGAACAATCCCTGAGCTGAGGAACCATTCAACAACTTCAGGAGGGAAGTAATTACAGAAATTTCATTCTAAGGCTGCTGGGCTGCCTTGTTTCCATTTCCTTCTCTTTCCTTCTTTCCCGTATCTGATCTATTTCTTCCAAAAGATCATCCCCTTTCCAACCTTTCCTCCTCTTCTTCTTATTCTTCTTGTTGTTCTTGTTTCCTTCTCTTTCTTTCATTCATTCTTTCGTTCTTTGTTTCCTCCACTCTTTTCACTCATCTTCATCCTTTCATCTTCCTGACCCCTTCTTTCTTCATCCTTCTTCACCAGTCTTCTCTCCTCCTCTCCTTCTCCCCACTCATGTGGCTCTAGATCACCATTGTCAGTCAAGCTATCCTTTCACTTGGATTGTTGTAATACCCACTCAACTTCTTTTATCTCCTTACTTCCAGTCTTTCATCTTAATTTATCTTCCAAAAATCTATATCTAATCATCATGATAGTCCCTTCCTAAATAATCTTCAGTGACTTCTATTGCCCACAGAATAACATACAAACTCCTCGGCTTGGCTTTTAGAGGGCTTCACAATTTGGCTCCAGCATTGCTTTCCAGGTTTAATTCACCTTATTTCCCTTCTTAAACTCCATACTCCAGTCAAACTGTAGCAACTACTACTTCCTGAACTAGGTAATTCATCCCCAGCCTTGATGTCTTGACTAAGCTATTCCTTATAGCTAGAATACTCTCCCTCCTTCTTAGAATATGTAGGTTCCATCAATGATTATTTCAAGTGCTGCTGCCAATGAAAGTGTTTACCCATTTCCCCAGTTGTTAGTACACTCCTTATCCTCAAATTATCATGTACTTACTTAACAGTAAACATGATATTCTGTTAGTAGAATGTGACTTCCTCTAGGACAGGCATTATTTTTCATTTTTGTCTTTGTATCTTGAACATTTCCCACAATGCATTGCAGGGAGTAGGTACTTAAGAAAAGTCTCTTGGTCAAGGTGAGCTAAAGGGATTAACAATGGACTGATGAAAATGGAGATAGGGTGTATGATGGAGGAAGTCTTCTTAGAATAGTTTCAGGAATCAAAGAAAGTACAAAAAGAGGGGAAACAACATGGGTTTACACCAGGTCCTCAACAATGGATAAAGAAATAAATGATTTAACAGAAGATATCACCACTTTGTGAAACAAGACCAACATGATCAAGTTGTCAAAGAGAAAACAATTTATGGAACTGAGGGACTTCCTGTTGCCGAGGTTTTGAGAGTGGCCAGAACAAACTTGAGATGAACTATTCTGAGGGACACACAGGTTAAAGGTAACTGGACCAGCACACAAGAATAAGCAGTGGACAAAAAGATGGCAAGCATAAGAAGAGAGAAGAATATTGAAAATTAGACTTGGTCACTGGAAAAATCGAGTACTGATGATAGGACTTTTGTAGAAATCCTATCAGAAAAGCTAGTGAGAAGATCAGGGGGTTTGTGGGATGCACAAAGAAAGGCAGAGAGCCACTAGGTCCAGGCAATAGAGAAGTGTTCAGAGAACTTCAGAGAATTCATATAATATCCCAGAGGGTGGTGGCATGGAGGAACAAGCTTTCATCAGGGGAAAAAAAAAACCTTTGATTTTTTTCCCTAAGACCATGGATGCTAGTTAAGGTGCTAAAATAAGTGAGGACATGAGAGACCAACATGACCACTAACCATCCTCCCCCCTGCCATTTGATCAATAGATGGGGAAAAATTAAAATGAAAAGGAGAGTGAAACAGGGACATCCACAGAGTTCCTTACTCTACATGGAGGCTGACAGGACTTTCTCGGGAAAATCTAGGTAAAATTTAGAAAAAATGGAAGGCATAGCTGAAAAAGAAACATGTATTGAAGCTGAACTGAGGCAATCTGAGACAATCCTATCCCTTTCCCTCCTTAAAAGGCTGCTTACACAGTAGAACCATCCAGCCTGGAATAGGAAAAACAAAAAAAAATGCCAAGTAATCAGGAACACAACTGAACTTCAAGCCTAGTTCCAGTCAATTAGCCCAGCTTTTAATCACCTAATTACAATAAGATTTTGAAGACTGTGTCTTGAGCATGCAAACAGCATTTTTTTAGTAGCTATAACCAACTTACCTCAGTGACCCCCATTTCCCACTGTAGAAATTAAAGGCCTCAGGCAAACAACTGGAAAAGACCATGTTGTCATCGAATATATTAAAACAATTTCCTGCCTGATGGTCTCTGATATTCACTTAATTGTTCACACAGACTAACAGTGTAAAGGTTTCCCTATGGGTGAGAAAGGGGTATTATTCCATAATATTTTTAAAAGGTAAGAGACTAGAACCTCACTATCCTCCTATGGCATGGAAGCCACTTTAGTTCTCAGACCTTATGCCTGGTTGTGGAAGATGGGACAGATCCTTTTGAGTTGGAAAGACTTCCTGTATATAGGCTCATGGTGTTCTATGTCTACTGTTCAACAACCAACCTAAGTTTACTTTAACTAAGTTTTTAGTTTTTAGTTTAAGTTTTTAGTTTAGTTAAACTAAGTATTTAGTTTTTAGTTTAATTAAGTTTAGTGAGATAAGATGGCCTCAGCAACTCTCAAAGATAATTTACAAAGCTATTGAGTGATTGTATTCTTCATTGTGTGTATGTGTGGTATGGGGGGATGGTGTTATATGAATGTTAGTAAAATTACAGTTCCTTGAAATATTGAACATAACAAAGATTCAGATAAATAATATATTTGTATACATAGTCACACACATGTGTATATGTGCATATAGGTACCTATGTGCATACATACACACATGTATATGTATGAGAAGATAGATAGATAGATATTCTTTCAAGTTGGATGGCAAACAATTATTGAGAAAAATACTTTAATTTCTTCCATATTGCCTTATGTGATAGAGTTGGTATGATTCTAAGAATTGTGGGAACCTGAAAACTCCCTCCCTAGAACCTGGGGCTACTTGCTAGTCGCTGTTATTCATGAATGTAAGTCACTGCAGCTTTTCTGGAGCTGGCCTTTTCAGTTTTGGGTCTGAGAAGCTGTGCCATATGAGTTTGTTCCCTGAAGAATGGAGTTTTTCTGAGGAGGGCTCAATTTGCATCCTTAGAAAATGCAGGCAAGAGGATAATCTCTGTGGAGCTAGTTATTAACACTCTCTTCCTCTTGAAGTACCCATGTATGTACAGAGGAATCCAATGGTGCCGTGAACAATAATGGAATTGGGAGCCAGGAATCTGGATTCAAGACTTAACTCAGGCTCTCATTAGCTGTGTGACTCTGGGTGAGTCACATAACCTCTATCAGCCCCAGTTTTCTCATCTGTAATTTGAGGCTATTGTAAGGTTTACAAGAAATAACATATGTAAAGTGCTTGGTGAACCTTAAAGTGTTATATAAATGTTAGCTGTCATTGCTCTGCAATAACTTACCTGTGTACAAATTGCAACCCTCCATTAGAATGTAAGCTCCTTGAGGGCCCAGGACTATTATATTTTTATCCTTGTATATCCAGAACGTAGTATAGAACTTGGCCCCAGAGTAGGTGCTTAATAAACACTACTTGAATTGAAAAGTTGTCCCTGACAAATCCTCACTCTAAACTAGGACAAATCGGACATTGGCTGATAGAGAAGGTAAGGATTCTATTACTGTTATTCTTGGGCCTTTGTCTGGACTATTCCATCCCTCAAGAAATTCATTCAGTCCTCTTTGGAGCTCCTGTCCTAAAACTCAACTCAGTTTATTGGTGATGGAGTATAAAATATCCCTATTTGTCTACCATGTGTACTAACTTGCCCTAGACACCAGACCATGTTTCACCTTAATACCCCTTCCAGCTATCTAGCCTTCTACCCAGGCCATTTTATTATCTTCCTACTGCATGCATACCCTCTGGCTCTTTCTTTGCTCCTTGAGAACAGGTACCATCTTTCTTTTTATGCTTGTATCCTCAGCATTTAGTACAGAACCTCCCACATTGTATGTGTTTAATAAATGCTTTTAAAAAATTCATTCCTTACATATGACAACTGGAGAAGAATTAAAAGTCACCCCTCACCTTTTTTATTCCTTCTGGTCTTTACTCTTTACTCACATATGTGTCCATAGGCATCATGATACAATAGAAAGCCCACTGGCTCTGTAGTCAAAGGATATGAGTTTAAATCCTGACTCTGATACTTTCTATAATCTGTAATCTTGAGCTAGTCACTTAATCTTCTTGGGTTCCAACTACCTTTTCTATAAAAGGAGGGAGTTGGGCTCAACGATCTTTGAGACTGTTTCTCAGTCTAGAGCAATGATTGGTAACTATTGTAGAAATGGATCTTTAAATATTAATTATTCAAAAAACAAATGTTTTTTTTGGTTATGATCCTAGTAGCTTTTCATGAGCTATAAATAATTAACCAATCAATGCCACTTATTTAAAGAGCTACGTGCCTATTTCAGTGAAATGCCCTCCAGGAAATTGTCAAATTAATAAGGATGATGATTACTAAAACATAAAAGTTATGTGATTTTCTAGCCAACTTTGGTTTGAAACTAAGAGTTAATCCTAGTAGTTTAGCAATGGCTTTCACCAGCAGAGCAACAGCTCAACTGAGATGTATATTTTAGAGAATTGCCTGGGGAATTAAGACATTGACTCACAGATAGTTTGGATCAGAGGCAGGACCTGAATTCAAATCTTTCTTCCCCAAAGACCAGCCCTCAATCCACAACATTAAGCTACCCCTTCTACTGTCACTCCAGAAGTGAACATTTGCTTCAGTCCTTAGCTTCTTCCATGATAGAACTTGACTGAAATTCTTGATGAAATAGAACCATTCTGGCAAAAGCAATATTAGATTCCAAATCTGGTCATTTCCCGGAATGATCCCCAAACTCTTTTCATTTGGACCCCAATACCTTGGCAACCCTAATCCAGGAAGAAGTTGGAATCTTTTTGATTAGAACCCATATTCTATTAGCCATAATCAGTCAGTCAACAAGCATTTATTAAGTGTACCTGGCATTAGGAATATAAAGAAAGACAGAAAACATTCCCTACCCTCAAATAGAGTTCATTCTGATGGGGGAGACAACATACAAATAACTAGGTACCTAAAAAACACTGATAGAATAATTGAAAGGTAATTTGAAAGGCATAAACAACTATGGATATAAGGAAAGACCTCCTGAAAAAGGTGCCATAAGCCAAGTCTTGAAGAAAGTCAAGGAAATGAAAAAGTGGAAGTGACAAGGCAGAGCATCCCAGGCATAGGGAACAGCCAATGAAAAGACATGGAAATGGCTGATGGAATATCCTGTTCAAAAATTGCAGGTCCTGGCCTCAGAAACTTAATAGCTGTGTGACCCTGGGCAAGTCACTTAATGCCGTTTGCCTCAGTTCCTCATCTGTTAAAAAAAAAAAAAAAACGAGCTAGGGAAGCAACTGGCAAAAACCTCTCCAGTATCTTTGCCAAGAAAACCCCAAATGGGGTCACAAAGAGTCAGATAAGACGGACAACCAACAACAACAACAACAAAAGGCCAGAAAAACTAGATTGTAGAGTGTGAGGAGGGGAGGAAGGTATGAAAAGCCTAGAGGGGTAGGGAGAGGTAAAGTTATGAGAGCTTCCATGCAACACAGAGGACTAAATATCTGATCCTACGGGTAACGGACAAGTATTTATTATCTACTGTGTGCCAGGCAGTGTGCAAAATGCTGGGGATGCAAAGATTAAAAGTAGAACAATACTTCCTGAAAGGAGTTTCCCACAAGAATCACTTATACAAGTAATTCAGTGGCCAGCAACAGAACTATGAGAAATAGATGAATAAATAGAACGGAAGGCATCAGTTTCACCCCATCCTTGAAGACTTGCAGATAGATTATTCCTTAAGCTGGCACTAATCTACACGACAAGAGCTTGAATAGAAATACTACATCCAACAGGCTAATTTTTGTCAGCAGCATTTAGAAAATATTACTAAACATCAAAAGTGTGCAGAGCGCTGGGCTAGACACTGGGAGAAGAAATAGGGTTTAGATAAGACAGTCCTTGTTCTCATAATAAAGAAACAAGGTACCAACTCATATAATTTTCCGCATTACAAAGTAAATGCAACAGTGAAATAAAAGTTGTATGAGAGATTTAAGGAGCAAGGTCATTACCACCCAGAGGAAAAGGGAATTAGTTATGAGGGAAGGGGCCTGTGAGTTGGGATTTAAAAGGTTAAAATTTAGATTGAAATTGATCAAGATAACACTGGATTTAATTCAGTTGAAATTAAGAGACATTTGCTAAGTTGCTACTATGTTCAAAAGGGGCAGCTAGGTGGCACAGTGGATAGAGCGCCTGCCTGGAGTCTGGAAGACCTGAGTTCAAATACGATACTTACTAGCTTTGTGACTCTGGGCAAATCACTTAATCCTGCTTGTCTCAGTTTCCTCACCTGTAAAATGAGCTGGAGAAGGAGATGGCAAACCATTCCAGTATCTTTACCAAGAAAACCCCGAATAGGGTCACAAAGAGGTGGACACGACTGAAAAACGACTGAAAACGATGTACACAGCATGTGCTTGGTGCTGGGCATGCAAAGGGAAAAAACAAATCTTTTCTTACCTGCCAGGAATTTATTACCAACCAGAAACATAACATACTCAGAATACATAAAAAGTAATTTCTGGGTAGTAGGGGAATGCTAATAAGTGACTCACCCAGGGTTACAGCACCAGTTAAGTATCAGAAGCTATAATCATGAACCACGTCTTTCTGAATTCAAATCTAGTGTCCTGTCTAATATGCCATGCTTATCTCTTCATGATTTCATTTATTGGTTCACCGTGCTTATCTTTTTATAACCTCATTTATTGGTAATAAATTTTTCTAAACTGCATCTCTAGGGTAAGAAAAAAAAATGCTCCTCTGAAGACAGGGTATAGTTATGGCTTCACTAAATAGGATAGGATACTAACCTCTTATTCTTTACCTACTTTTAAAGATTGTGTCTTGTTAGCATTACACTTTCAGGGAAACTAACATACCTAAGTAAAACCTAGAAATAAATCGATTTCAGATGTTTCTAGGGGAAACATCGGTGAAAGCATGAGTTAAAGAATAATGACTAGAAAGGGGTCCACAAGACTGAATCCCATCTGTATGATCTCTGGAGCTATGAATTACACGCATAACTATTAGAATCTATTTATATTGGATGTTTCAAAAATCAAAACCAAAGCTATTTCAGGCAATCGAGTTTTAACTATATTTTTCTGATGATTCCTTTTGATAATTCGACTCTATCTCAGCACTCTGAAGTGCATTCTAATTTGTTCTGTTTTGATCTTCATGAATGATTTTAAATTTTATATTATTTTTACCCTTTTCTTCTTAGTCCTTTCCTTTCTGTTGAAAGCCATACAGTTCTGACCTGGTGCAGAATATAGCACCAGGTATAGCTTTTGTTGTTATTTATTCATTTAGTCAAATCTGACTCTTTATGAACCCATTTGGGGTTTTCTTGGCAAAGATACTGGAGGGGTTTTCCATTTCCTTCTCCCGCTCATTTTACAGATGAAGAAACTGAGGCAAACAGAGTTAAGTGACTTGCCCAGGGTCACACAACTAGTGAGTGTCTGAGGCCAGATTTGAACTCAGATCCTCCTGATTCCAGGATGGGTACTCTATCCAATGCATTCCCTAGCTGCCCTAGGTATAGCTTAGATGGCTTTATATTGGAAATGACCAAAAGAAACCCCAAAACCTGGGGGTTGGGTTTAAGATATTATAAAGTATGTCAGAGAAATTCAAATATGAAAATAAAGAATTTGGAAAACTAAGAAAGTATCTATCAAAGGAAGCCTAGCTTTATGAAAGAAAATGTGATACACTAGATCAGGGATCCTTAACTTGGAGTTTGTGAATTTGTTTAAAAAAAATTGGTAACTACGCCTCAATATAATTGATTTCCTTTTGCAATACTATGTATTTGATTTTGTGCATTTAAAAGCATTATTCTGAGAAGGTGTGCACAAGTTTCACTTGACTGCCCAAGGAGTTCATGACATGAAAAAAGAATAAGAATCCCCGCACTAGAGTAAGAAGACATTACAAATGCAGTTTCAAATTTGCAAGAAATAGAAGGTCTGGAGCAAGACATTTGCCATTTGGAATGTTTTATATAATACATTATTGATTGAAGCTAATATGAAATTCTGAAATAGGAAAAAACATATGTGCCTAGGGTGGGGGCAAGTATATATTATTCTGTTCTGGGCTTTAAGCAAACTGAACTACTCACCATCCCCCAAATGTGCACCGAAGTTTCCAAATTTCATGCCTTTGTTCTTGCCATAATCTGTACCTAGAATGATCTTCCTTTTATTACTGCACTGAACTCCAATGCACTCCTTAAAGACCTACTCAAATGCTACCTGCTCAATATAGACTTCATTGATCTGCCTCATTGGTAATAAATGACTTTCTTTCTCAGGGTGCTGGCAGTGTTAAAGCATATATCATGGAACATTGTTTATTAGACTTATCTGTATTTGGAATATAGCCCCCATGCAGGTAGCAACTAGGTCCTATCTAAATTGTGTAACTCCCTTAGTGTCTAGCACACTGCTCTGCATATTTTCCAGGTACTTAATTTACTTTTTTTTAAGTGAATGAAATAAAATAGTTTAACAATATCTGGTCTCTGCATAGTCCATAGAATTAGGTTTTTTAGGCAATTGTAAAATATTATGAAGTGGGTAAAAGGAAGTAGGGAATAAATAGAAAAAATTGATCCAGGTGAAGAATTTCTAGTTTAGGCTCTTCCATTTTCAATGATGTCATAAAAACTGGCGGGGGGGGGGGTCACATTGACAGAAGACAGTTCATTTACATTTACAGCCATACTGTGAGATGGGGGGTCTGTAGAACATAAATAATTAGAGTAAAGGAAGTAGCTCTGAAGTCAGAGGACTGTGATTGAATTCCCAGCTCTATCACTTGTTAAGTGGATGACCTTGGTAAAGCACTTAACCTTTCTAGGCTCAGTTTCCAAATCTGCCCATTGGATGAACTAGATCATCTCAGTGTTCCTTTCTAGTTCTAAATCTATGGTCCTATAACTCTATTGGCAGGAATATGAGAAAAGGAAGAACAAATAATGATGCTGTTAGCCACAAACCTACTTGAAGATAGCTATCACAATTAGGTGATATGATAGGTAGAGAGCTAGAGTTGAGTTCAAATCTGACCTCAGACACTTACTAGTTGTGTGACCTTGGGCAAGTCATTTGACCTCTGTCTACCTCAGTTTCCTCATTTCTAAAATGGGGATGATAGTAGCATCTACCTCCTAGAGTTGTTGTAAAGATAAAATTAGAAAATATTAGTAAATGCTCTACAAACCTTAAAGCCCTGTGTAAATGCTAGGTATTCTCATCATTAAATGCCTGTGTTCACTTCTCACTATCTTCCTTATCCTTTAATTTATTGGTAGCCATTTGGAAATGTGGTACCCAGAACTAAACACAATAATCTAGATGTGGTCTGACTAGGGCGGAGGGCAATGATTTCTCTTTTTCTTGACACTGACTTTTTTTAATGTGTCTGTCACATGACTGCCTCTTATTAAGCTTGTTTTTTATATCTCATGGAAACTGCTGCCAATTCTCCCCATGCCTGTACTTGTATGTTTGAACTTAAATGCAGCACTAAGTCTGTACGTGGGTATTTTTTTAATACATATGCACAGAGAAAGAGAAGGCTACATCTTAATATAAATAAATGATAATGTGCCTCCCATGTAGAAGCACTCTAATTGTGTTACCTATATTTGATGGATTGCTTTTGAAGTAACATATGGTAAAAGGTAAGTAATGATTCATTGTTAGTTATACTAGAGTTACCAGCCCACTGCCTTCCTTCTTAGTGCCACTGAATAATCAAGGATATTATCAGTAAAGAAATAAAACAGTTCTTTATAAAATGAAGAGGTCTGAATAGTATGAAATATAATTGGAGGGGGGAAAGCAGTATGGTATAGTGGAAAGAATACAAATTTGGGAGTCAGGAATCAGCTTTTTTACCTTGGTTTTAAGCACTTAGCTTTTCTAGACCTCAGGTTCATTCATTAATGAACTTTTATTAAAAGCCCACTAGTTGGGTATAATTAAGCTCCCCTCCATAAAACTCCTCCAAATAAACCTAGAAAATGTACCAGACTGAAACCTAATGGGGAAATCAAGAAAAAGTCACAGTGAGTCATCCATCCAGCCCAGGTCAACATAGAGAGACAAAGACATCTGAGAACGTATTTTGCACCTGGCACTCCATTGCTCAAGGATAGGCTGTGAAGTAAAGCATGAAGAAATCCCATGCTCATGCCCATACTATGACATGGTGATGGGGACAGGTGTCAACTGGCAGCTTTATCAGTCACTGTGCAGTTCTGTTTAAAAAGAATGGAGCTCTACATTCTAGCCAATTGGTTTATTTTCTGTTCTCCAAACTCTGCGTCACATCTCCATTGAAGGGTGGCATTCTCAGGTAGGGAGTCCCTGAGCAATCTACTATATTGGGGCTATAACTTTAATGCTATGATTTTATATTTTCTAGGTACACTGGTACATTACAGTTATGTAGGTTTCTTAAAAAGAAAGAAAAAAAGAAAGAAAGATTACATAAGTCAGTTTCATACAGTATCTTTTTGTTCTCTTTCTTTTGAAATGTTTGAGTATCTTCATTATTCACAATAAAATACATGCATGTGCACATATATGTATATATTAATATGCCTCCCTCTATATGTGTGTACGTATATATGTATCTATGTATCTAAGTAAGTGCATTTTCCCTTCAACATCCTCGAAGGGAAAAGGCTGAGAAATATCTAAATTTCTGTACCACACTAAAATCATCAGGCTAGGGAAGATAAGAGCAATGTTATAGATCCAATACTTCATAGAGTTTCAGGAGAACATAAGATGATATGGAACATAAAAATGCAGTCAACTTTGATAACGATAACCTCTTTACCTCTATAAGGTAATAAATCTACAGTGATATATGGGAAATAACACAAGACCTAAAGCTTGGTATCTAGAGCATGTATATTATTCTAATACTAATTGTCATAACTTCTATGAATCTCAGTTTCTCAATCCACAAAATGGGTATGAAAATACATGTACTACCTACCTCCCAGTACATTTAATTCCAGTTCATACACATTTATAAAATGTCCATTGTGTTTAGAAACCAGAGATACACAGGTGACTCTCAACAAAGCTACTGCCTTACAGATGAATGGAACTTTTCATAAATCTCAAAGGACCACATAAATGAGAGCTACTGTTACAGTGATAGGGTATAATTGAAATGGGGGTTTGGGTGAGGTCTGGATCTCATTTTCTGACAACTATGCTATATTACAACATGTTTCTTGATGATTCTGCTGGAGCCAGAACCCTGAGCTGAATGGACTAGACTGGATCTTGTGGGGACACTCTTCTTTCTCAAGTATATGTTTTCAGGTTAGTTTGATTATTACAATTATTTTTTTTTAAATTTGGCAGCCTTCCTGTTGATAGTACAATCAAAGACACTGCTGATGATAGTGGTAGAGGAAATATTTCAGTCCAGCCTTTAAAGGATGACTATCTGGGTAAAAGGAAAAGATTAGAAGGATTTCCATGCATGTCAGAAAGACAAGTGGTAGATCAGAAATTAATGAGTCTCTGTTCAGAATTGGGGAAACCATCTGGAACAATCCAAGAGAGGTGTCTTTGTGTCCCCACCCCAGGTGAGCTGCTCCACCAGTCCACCTTATCTTCCCCCTCAGTGGCAGCATTGCCAGTAGTCTCATAGACTCCCAGGGTATCTACCCACGTATCCTTGGGTCTTTGTGTACCTCACTACTGGGTAGTATCTTAGGATTGGTCTGTCTCATGTCCCCCTACCACAAAATGAATTGCCTTATGGATGCCAAAATTGGTAGTTAGAGCTTTGCTTAAAACAGGTGGCAACTCTTGTAAGTTGGAGAATAAAACTGAGTGGGCAGAGAATTTTATATAACTAATACACAAAGAGATGGAGAAAGGAGGAGGAAAGAAGAGGCAGATCAGCAAACTATAAACTTACAAAGGTGCTTTCTTGAAAATCAGAATCAGGAAGCTGAATGTGTTGTAAGGAGCTATTGAAAGCCAATGGAGAGTTTTAATGAGCAGTCTTATGGTGTCAGTGTTTAACAGTGAAGATTTTTGGAATAAGTACCAACAGGAAGAATAAACAGGCATCAGGGTGCTTGCAATCAGACTTCTGGGTTCAGGTCTCATTTGTGATACTCACTAGCTGTGTGACCGGGGGTAAATCACATAACCACTCTGACCTGTAGTTTCATCATCCATAAAATGGGGACAGTAATACCTGCAATCTCTACCCCAAAAGGCTGTTGTGAGGCTAAAATAAAATGTTTGTAAAGTGATTTTAGACTATAAAACATTATGTAAATGTCAATTGAACTACTTTATTTTAAAAACCTTTTAAGCAGTCAGAGCAGATACCCCCAAAGATATTTTCCAACTGATTGATAGAAGATTTGTTAAGTGATTATTACATGATAAACACTTTGTTAAGTGATGGGGATTCAAATACAAGCAAGAATGATAGTTTCTGCCCTCAAGGAGCTTACATTCTAATGGGGGACGAAAAATCATAATGGGGAGCTGAGAAGGAGGAGAGGTAACTATAACATAGAGTGGTTAGGGAGGTGTCTTAGGCCTGAGGTCCATCAATATAAGGAAAAAGTTGACCTGTCTAGGTTGAGGGAGCCCAGGTTATTGGGGGTGGGGTGGGAAGATGTAGATGATGAATCCAGAAGAGGTAGCATGTTATAGCAAGTACCTGTAAATACAGGTACCAGGAACTTCTACATTACCCTTCATCCCCATTCCCTGACATTCTGTAGAATTCCTAGCTACTGACTCAGACCATAAAATTGTCTAAAAATAGAATGGGCTATGCACCATGAGGTAGTGAAATCCATCTCACTGGCCTTCAAAAGAGGCTAGATTATTTATTCCCTAATAATAATAATAATATCTTAAAGAAGAATTTATAATTTAAACAGAATTTTGTTATATGACCTCTAAGATCCTTTCCAACTCTGACAAAGACCCTAAGATTCTTTGACTCTAGGCCTACACCTCTTCACCATTGTCCTGTTTCCTGGCTCCATGGGGACCAGCCTACTTGATATGTCCCTATTGCTTCATGCCTTAGGACACAGACTGGCAATTTTTTGATTGTACAACTCTCAGATTATGGCAATGATCAGTTTATCCAGATGTAACAAAGGCTAGAAAAACAGAGGTTTACTACTATCCAGTAAAATTTGACTATTTTCTGTTATCTCAACACTATTTGTACTTTTGACTTCTGTAATGTTGTTCATGATTGTCCCTAGACCTGAGTTGTCTTTCCTCTCCCTTTTTTTGAAATTTTAGTTCAACTTTAAGCCCAAATCAAACGTAGACTCCTCCATGAAGCCTTTCTTAATGCCTTTGGTCATTGATGACATTTTCTCCCTTGGACTCATAATATTTTGATTTTATCTCTCTAGTGTATTAATTATTTAGTAATACAGTTACATGTAAAGTTATAAATAACTATATATACAATTGTGTGTATGTGTGTGTGTGTGCATGTGTGTATACTCCTTCATAATAGCCTCCTCTACTTCATCATAGCATAAGGACTATTTGACCTTTGGTTCTTAAAGAATATAGATGGGGAGTATGAGTTCTGGACATTTTTTCCTTCGATGGAGATTATTTGAGTACCATTCTAGAAACAGAGAGGAAGTGTGACCCAGTGGCTAGAAAGTTGACCTTGAAGCCAACTTGAAGGCAGACCTGGGTTCAAGTTCTGCCTCTGCCACATACTAGCTATGTGAACCTGGGCAGACTGCCTAACCTCTCAGCACTCTGGGAAATTCTTTAAGACTATAAATTTCAGAGAAGGCATTCAGTTGCACTGGCACAGAAAGTTTTCTCATATAAGAGTTCTTTATACCAATGAAATCACAGGTCTAGTTCCTATCTAGCAACAGACTGTTTCTGCTGAGCTATATATAAAGATGCTCATCACTAGGAATTTGTCTACTAGGTGGTCAATTGTTCAGTTTTGGCTCCCCATAAGACACATATATGAAATGATGAGAGGTCCTATATGAGCCCATATGGCTCTCACAGCAATGGAAGCAAAGAGACAAAAAGGAGATTACATTAAGAATCACAACATTTTTAGACTGCTTATGGACATTAATTTAATTTTTATTGCTCTTAAAGTCAAAGTTTTTTTTCCCCAAAAAACAATGAGATGATACATTATTAGAGGAACGAAACCACATCCTTACTGACTTTCTCACCATAAATGAAACCAAAAGGCATAAAGAATTTGTAGCTAATTGGAAGAGTATCTCATAGGTCCTTAATGGAGAGGTGAATATGAAGAGCTTAATGGAATTTGATTCATCAAGTATCCCAAAGGCAGTAAGAACAATAATTTTATGGAATACTTGGCCTTCTTGTCTTATGCAATATAAGATAAGCATGACAAGCAGATCACAATGAAGATAATTGCAGTTCTTGTACCAACATCTGTTGAAGAGGATGAAGTAGAGACATTCTTTGAAAAACGTGACAAGATACTCCAAAATAAGTCAACCTACACACAGAAACTTGGACATTTAAATGCAAAGGTGGGCACAGAGAATGATTTTAAAACTGTATTAGGAAATATGATTCATTAAACTATCAAGAGCCATATGAAAAACAGCTCTAAATTACTAATAACTAGAGAAACACTAATATGGAGGTTTTACTTGATACACATCAGGCAGGCAAAGATGACAAAAAAGGAAAATGACAAATGCTGTAGGAAAACAGCAAACTAGTACACTTAGCGGAGATGTAAATTGATCCAGCCATTCTGGAAATCAATTTGGAATGGTGCACAGAGGTACACTACCAATGAGATCAAAGAAGGAGGGAAAGGATCTGTAGCACAAAAATATTTATAGCTATTCTTTTTGCAATAGCCAAAAGTTGGAAAGTAAATGGCTGTCCTCATATTGGGGAATGGACACAAATTACGTGACATGAATGTAATATAATATTATTGTGCCATAAGAAATGATGAAATGAACAGTTTCAAAGGAAACTGGGAAGAAATCTACAAACCGATGCAAAGTGAAGTGAGCAGAACTAGGAAAACAATCTACACAATGACAACAATTTTGTACAGAAAAACAGCTTCACAGATTCTAAAACTTTGGTCAATACAATAATAAATCACAAATCCAGGGGCTTGAAGGTGAAATATCCCATGAGAGATGATAAACTTAGAGCATAAAGAAGTACACATTTTGGGGCATGGTCAATGTGGGAGTTTCCTTTTATAGACCATTCATGCTTATTATGAGATTTTTGTTTTTCGTGGGGTTTTTTAAAAATTTTTTGTTACTATTCAAGGTGGAGGCCTGGATACTGTGGAGGACAGACTATAAATTATACTATGAATCATACTTAACCTTTCTCCCCCAATTAAACCCATGAGCAGGCCCCAAGAGATTTTGAATGGCTCCCCTCCTCAGTGAAATAGAAGTGATGGTCACACATGAAAATATCAAGTAAGATAGGCGAAGGAAACCTCAGCCCACCTTAGATAAATGCTATACCACAAGCAAGAGCCTGAACTGTTGTCCATTGTCTCCTACTCTTATAGACAAAAATGTAATTCACACAAGGTTTGAGACTGGTTTGGCCAGGCTACACAAGTACTTAAGTTAGGGTGTTGGTGGCCTAAATATCTGGATCTATAATGAACAGCTCCAGTTGACTTGCTCTGCCTTATCTTCATTGTTAACATTAACATAAATATTCTTAACCTTTTTTTTGTGTCATGGATCTCTTCGGCAATCTGGTGAAGTTTATAGACCACTTCTCAGAATGATGCTTTTAAATGTATAAAGTAAAACCAATTATATTGAAATAGTTATCAAAATTTTTAAATTTAAAAACAAGTTCAGGGACCCCATGTTAAGAATACCTTCTTTATAATTCTAGTGTACAGTCCCAGCTCAATGCTTTGGATCCTCGTGCTTGCTGTTGATAATTTATATCATGATTACTTTCTTCAAGAAGAGAGCCAAAGATACTGGATATGTGAGAATACTGACCATCAATCAATCAACAAACATTTATTAAGGACCTACTATGTACCAGAGACTGTAACTAAGTACAAAAGTTGAAACTTCATATCAAAGAATCCAAGAGTATCAGGGCTGGAAGGGACCCCAGTAGCCATCCATTCTAACATATTCCTATATAAAAATACTTTATAACATCTGTCAAGTGGTCATTCAGCCTTATCTTGAAGACCACCAGTGAGAAGGAAGGTGTCATAATATATCCTAAGGCAGCTTATTCCACTTTTGAATTATTCTAGTTAGGAAGTTGATCTTTACATAAAACCTAAATTTGTCTCTTTGTGATTTATATTCATCACTCCTAGTTCTACTCTCTGGGACCAGAAAGAATCAATCTATTCCCCTTTTCATATGACAGTTCTTTAAATACTTGAAGAGAACTATTCAGTATCTCCTAAGTCTTTTCTTCCCCAGGTGAAATATCCCCATTTCTTCTAACCTACCCTCACCTGCCATGAACTGAAGGTCCTTCAGCATCTTATTTGCCTGTGTCTTTGATATTTTCCATCTTTTTCATGGCTTTCCTATGTCTTAATAGACAGGAAATGACTGGCTGCTGGTGTAGAAATCATTTCAAAATCAGCTTTCTATATGTAGGCAGATATCATCACTTGGTTAGAACATGTTAAGATTATCACCAAATTAGAAGGGATAGAGAAGAGAAGGTACTATGTGAAGTTACAAAAGTAACAACCTGACTAAGTTGAATAAACTTTTGACTAAAAAAAATGGGAAACAGATAAATGTAAAGACATTGACTTGAATTATCAACAATTCTAAAAAAAAAAAAGGTTTCATCAATATAAAGAACAAGGTCAAAAGAGCCCAAACATCGCTGGCTAACACTTTATTTCTTTGACAAGCCTCTGGGCATTAAAACAAGCAATACTTGTGAAGTACTCTCTTTTGACCTCTGCTTCTCATAACTATTATCTTCTTTCAAGACTTAGGTCAGGTGCAACCTCCTCCAAAAAGCCTTCTCTGATTCTCCTCTCCACCTAGTTACTAGTGTTCTCTACCAGTGAAATGGCATTGTTATATACAATGCTATCAGAAATTGCATTTAAAAGGCATAGTGACTAGAACCAAGGAGGCAACTGATGTTCTGACCAGACTATTTAAAAGCTGAAATGTACCCACAATATGGTGATCGGCCTGGAGATCTGGAGACTGGAGACCATGACATATGAAGATTTGTTGAAGGAGTGGGCTATTTTTCATCCAGAGAAGAGAAAAATTGGGATATGATAATTGTCCTCAAGTATTTGAAGGATTCTTGTGTGAAATTTAGTAGTAATAATAATAGTAACTAACATTTATGTCATGCTTTAAAGTATACAAAATACTTTACATCTCAAAACAAAAATAAAACAGTTTCTGCAGTGAAAGAGATTGCTTTTTCTAATTGGTAGATAAACCATGTAAACAAATAACTACAATACAAGGTAATTTGAGGAAAGAGAGAATACTAACTACCAGGGTGGGAAAAAAAAGGAAGTTTCACAAAAGAGGTGGCAATCCTTTAAGTAAGTACAGATTTTGAAAGGTGAGGATGAGGAGGTAGTGAATTCCAGACATGAGTGAATGCATAGGAGTGGGAGATGGAGTGTTGCATTTGGGGACAAGCTAGGACAGGGGTGGGGAACCTGTGGCCTGAGGCAACATGTGGCCTTCTAGGTCCTTGGGTGCATCCTTTTGACTGAGTCCAAGTTTTACAGAACAAATCCTTTTATTAAAGGGAGTTGTTCTGTGAAGTTTGGATTCAGTTAAAGGCCACACTTGAGGCCCTAGGGAGCCACATGTGGCCTTGAGGCCACAGGTTCCCCACTCCTGAGCTAGGAGTTCATTTAGGATGGACAATGGAGTATGATGTCAAATGAAGTTGAGAAGGTATCGTTTATTACCATGAAGTAGGTGAGGAAAGGACTAGATTTGTTCTCTTTACTCCTTGGGGGAGAATTAGGAATAATGGGTTGAGTTACACAGAGGCAGATTTTCACTGAATGGGAAGAAAACTTTCAACAAGATGAACGTTGCCCCAAAATAGAATGGAGGTCACATGTTGCCTGCTTATGGGAGGGCATCAAGCAGAGGCTCTATGGTCTCTTGTTGCCAATTCTGGGTCAGTTACAGGTTAGGCTAGATGGCTTCTGAGGTCCATTATAATTCTTAGTTCTAGAGATCCTTTGAACATCACTAACTAGTGACTATCTCCCCTGCACTTAAAGATCTCCAACAATGAGGGAATATCACTATGTCCAGAAAATGTTTCCGTAGGGATACCTCAGGGATTTTGATGGTGGTAGCAGCTTTGGGTGAGAAGCAGAGAAGGAAAAGAAGGGAGGCATCAGGTGTGACACAGAGACAGATTCCCATAAAATACCAGGGAATTGGGTCTACCAGCCTCAGTGTTTTAGAGTTGTAAATAGGACTAATAGTTGTAAATAGGGTAGCTGAGGTTTTGCTCCAGTAAAATGAAATTTAGAGGGTGCCAGTAGCACTTTAACTTCTTTTGCAGTGTATAAACAACTGAATTTAACACCTACTTAGCAAGAATAATTTGTTAAAATGAGAAGCTAATAGACAGCTCACTTTGTTTTTCATTGAGGCCCACCCTTTCTCATTCTAACCACACTTACCCTGGCAATGGCCTCCCAGAAGTGGCCTAGTACTGTTCCTGGGTCTCTGTCTCCTCTCTGGCCCCAATGTAGGATAGAACCCTGGTTTTTATCATGGAAAATCAAATAAATTGCCAAGGATTCCCAAATGGCTATTTACCGCTCTTCGTGGCTCCCTGGCATCCATATAAGTCTCTCTTCTAGTCAGCCACTGTTGATGTCCTTACATGTTTATGCCTAGATTTTGGGGAAGTAATAGACAGTGAGGGAGAAAAGACTCTGCCCTCCTTTCTCAAGGAGTTTCAGATGCTCTTCTGTGAGTATGCAGAAATATTGTCCTTTTGATTCAATGTAAATGTTGTCTTGTCATATTCCTCAGAGAATTTGCTTAGAAAAATGTGCTGATTTAGATCCACATCTCATTATCACATTCCTGATTACTAGTTTTCTCTGGATATTAAATTCTTGTTCTTTGGTCCCAGTACCCTAATTAGAAATCATTTCCCCATATATCACATATCTTTGGGAGGTTTTGTGTTTCTTTGTTTCTTACCTAAAGCACATATTAACAACATCGTCCCTTGTTTGTTATGCAGCAAGTAAAAATGCTTGGAAGAATTGAAGGAGAATAAGTAATGAATCTGGAGTCATACAATCTGAGTTTGAATCCTGGCTTTTACTGCTTACTACTTGGGTAGTCATTTCCTTTTTCTGGGTCTCTATATTTTCCTCTGTAAAATGGGAATTAGACTTGATGTACTTTGTGGCTCTAATCTACAACCCTATGAAATATTACTGATTTCCTTAATGAACTGTTTCATTTTATTTCCATGGGTGCCATTTTTATAGTCTTTGACCTTTAATTTCTCCTCCATTAGAAAGAAGGGGCCAAAAGAGCAGAAGTCTACAGAGTATATGCATTGCAAAAGTGCCTAGGGAAGAAAATCTTCCATTGATTGCTCCCGATATAGAGGGAGCTGAGTCATCTCACCATCATGTAAAGCAGTGGACAATTTTCTCACATAGATGATACCCTGCCTTCTGATTTCAGAGAATTAGACCTAACACAGACTGACTTTCAAAAGACATTAAAATTTCTTAAGAAGAATACTGTGCAGACCTTAACCTCTTTTAATGCAAATAGCAAAATGTTCTGTGCCCTTAGGCTCTACAATCTGATAACTTTTATCAGGTAAGATGTGTCTTTGATTGAATTACATAATGAATCAATTGAAGGCGTATAGAAGGCAAACAACCTAGTTGGGAAGGAGTGAAGTATCTGTTGAGTCACTGGATGAAATCAAGTGACAAAATGTATTGGGATTGGTAGAAAGAATTAGATTCTGCTCTGTGCTTATGCATGTCAAAGAAGGAGATTCTCAAAGGGGTTTTCCAGGAATTACTTCAAGAGCTAAGCATTGGTAATGTTTTGAGGAGTAAGATCTTTGTACCTGTAACCAGAGGATCAGCCATTGTGATGAGGGGAGAGTAAACCTAGAGGAAGTATCACACTCTCCCATCCCACCAGGGCTGTGCTAGAACCAGCTCATATAGGTGCTGGAAAGCCAATTGTTAAATTTTCAAAATGAGGATTTACACTTGGGCAATCAGCAAAATAAATCAGGTCTTGATTTATTGCTTTGTTGATTTTCTAGACTTAAGAAAGTGTTGGAGACGGTAACAGTGCAGTTTAAATTTAAAAATGTGTCCTGCTTATATTTTTTTCAGGATGCCAGCTGTTAAACATTTACCAGAACACCCTTGAGTCCTCACCACACTGGCCACATCATCAGGGACACTAAATCAGTAACAAATAACGCAATGAGTTGGGAGATGAGAGACGACAAAATTAGACGTGTTGAGGATAACTAGTTTAAGTGAGTGTGGCCTCTTTGAGATCTTGGAGTTGAACAAAGGTGTCAGCCTCACTCTCCCTTCCAGAGTCAACAAAGTCCAGTGGCAAGACACAGAGAAGTGAGTTTCAGGACTGTATGATCCTTAAATTTCTGAGCACAACAAAAACTACACAAGCCTTAGGGCAACTTCATGAGGACTCCAGAAAGGGAGAAAAGTACTTCCATCCAACCAAGAGTTGTCAAGTGACTCTTGGGTTCATGTGCTCTTTAAGTTGGAACCTGTTTTCCTTTGGATTCTGTATGAACTTGTAGGAGAATGTGTGCCAGACTTTAGGGGGATGTTTTCATACCAACTATTCTTACTATATCATCTACTCAAAGATGTCCTGCTTAGAGTATTCCTTAGAATATTGAAATCCTCAAATGGGATGGCACTTGGGAGCTCAGCAAGTCAATCACCTGCTAGTTGAATGAATCTTCTTTATAATGTCTCTGACAATTAGTCATTGAGCTTTTCTTTGAACATCACCTATTAGAGAACTCACCATTGCACAAAACAGCCTATTGCATTGCTGGCCAACTTTAATTGTCAGGGAGCCCTCCCACATACGGATCCAAAATCTATCTCTGTGTAAATTTTTCCCCATTAGTCTAGTTCTGCCCTTTGAAACCAAGCAAAAATGTAGGCTTTCTTCTACATGACAACCTTTTGGACAGTTAAGGATAGATATGGTTCTTTCTACAGTGGAGCATGGATAGAGAAATAGGGAAAGACCTGGGTTCAGGCTCTGCCCCTGATGCATAACTCTCTTTGTGACCCTGGGCAAGTTATTTAATTTTATAATACCTCAAGGTAACTCTTTAGGATTACACACTATAGAACAAATGATGGCTTGAATTGGTAGAGGGAGTTTTGTCACAAGAAATCCCATAAACCAATGAAATTACAAGTCTTTTACTAAGAAAGAACAAAAAAGATTCTTTCTAAATCTTCTCTTAATTCATGCCCACTTTCTTCTTGGTATCCGGTCCACTTCAGTTCCCTATAACAACAAACATGTCTCTACTGCTCTCATTCAATCTCCATGTATGGCAAGTCCTAAGGAGCTGTGAGTAGCAGAGATAATAATGAATACAGACATGCTGTGGCTGCTTGCATTTAGTTATGTCAAAACCAGATAGAAACAGATCCCTAATACATATTGTTTTAGAAAACCACAAATGAACATTATCTATGTTGTATTATTATTTTTATTTATTTTGTTAAACATGTCCCAATTTCATTTTAATCTCTTTCTCAGAACTTTGGGGCTATATGAGGTCCCACAGGCAGAGTTTGACGCTTCTGCATTAAGCAACATGTAGGTAGCACAGAAGCCTCTGGTTTGGAAGTTGTAAGAGACCCAGATGCAAATTAGACCTCTACATTTACTAATTGTGTGACCATGGACAAACTTTAACCTTCAACTTCCTCATCTAGTAAAAGTGGGGAGGGAGAATAACCAATACCTATACTACAAGATGTTTTTGATGATCAAATAAGATAATGTATACAAAGCAATTCATAAAACTCTAAGCTATATATATGCATATATATGTGTGTGTATATATATGTATATTATATATATCAGATAGATAGATAGATAGATAGATGGATAGATAGATAGATCATACCCTATCTGGGTTACTTCCCCAAATTATATTCATACTCACAAATAATGTCCTCAGAAGAATGAATGCTATTTCAGGTTTTATGTGGGTGATTGATCTTACTACTGTAGTGCATGAGCCCCCACTAGTGTGCTCATAATTAACAGTCTGCTGGTGGTAGATTCAATGAGCTCTAAACAAGGGCATGAGAAAAGGCACTTGAGAAAAAAAAAAACAGTAGTTACCAATTTCCTCCATAAATGTAGGGTACCTATTCCACAAATACCTGCAATGTCTATGGGAAGAGTGGACTCAAGGTTAGAGTACAGAATAGTGAAGCATATGTGTAGGGAACACATGTCACCAAGGTAAGTCACAATTCTGGAATGATAGGCTTTTAATGTACTTTATCCCATTATAGAATTCTGAAGAAAATCATAATATCTGTGATTGATGGGTTCTCAGGTGGGCTTACTCCTCAAAGGGAGAAGTGTCTCTGGTGAGTGGATTACTTAACTACGGTCTGTGGGCTTGTTTTAGTCTCTACCAACTCTACTTTCCAATTTGGCAGCAAACTGCACCTAGAGAAGAGCTACTGTCGTTTAGAAAGAGTCAAGCTAGGAATGGAAAAAGAGTGCTGTCCCTTTCTTGTCTCGATTTTGAGGTTTGCTAGTTCCCAGTTATAAAGTCAGAGAGCACAAGTTTAGCCTCTGCTTCCAATTACTCTTCTTTGTTTCAAAATGGGCACCTTTGGTGACAGAACTCAACATAACTTATGATAACTATTAAATATATTTCCCAAATCTTCATATCTGAAGACTAGATAATACTTAGGCAACAACCACTCACCCAATAATCATTGAACTGCTCTGGGGTTCAGTGTTTCTTGTTTAAAAAAAATCAACTATGGTTCTATTGGTCTGTGCAGACGACTATTTGGGGAAAATGCAGTTATGTCTTAGAGGCAAGTTCATTGTTTCTGCTGATGTGTTCATATGTAAATGACTTGCTCAAAGATGCACATCTTTTATAAGGCACAAATGAAGCTACTGCAAGTTTTATCCTTTATAAGGTAAGAGAAAAAAAGATCCATTCAAATATGAAGAGACCTCACTTTTACATCTCATTCTTAATTTCCCCTTTCATCCTGCAAATCTGTGAAAGCCTGAAAGATATAATAACAAGATATAATAATAACTGACCTGAAAGGGACACACCCTTACATAAATGTCAGTTATTATTATATCTTGTTATCTTATAGTTTAAATTGGAATCCTTTGTGGCTTTGCTGACTGCTCATAACTTCGCAATAGGTGTCCTAATGAAACAAATTAATTGTAGCTTTTGATAATAGAAACAAAGACATGGAAGGGACCTTCAAAATCACTTAGTCCAATGGATAAGAAATCTGAGGCCAGAAAAAATTAAGAAATTTGTCCCAGATCACAGTTAGGTTAGTATGAGAGAAAGGATCAGAATCCAGATCTCCCAACGATATCAGTATGTTTTTCCTTATGCTTTGCTTTCAAAATGAAATATTTTTATTAAATTTGAAGTGGGTTTATGCTAGGTTTTGTTATGAAAGCCACCATAGCTTAAAATTCTGTTAACTCATAGAAGTTTCTCACCATAATAAATGGTGCTTTCTTTTTGATTCATGATCTCTGGCAACATTCATCTTGTCTAATGTGGGCTATTCAAGTCGTCCTTCATTTAAAAAAGCTTTTACAGCCATTTCAATGATTGGTGTTGAATGGCTTACAAATTGTATTGTTCTAAACATAAAAAGACACTGTTTAACTTCATCTTTCCATAGTAATTATCGTCTTTTTAGATTAGAATCCAATCAACCCGAAAAGTTCACTTTCTGAGAAGAAATGGGCAAAGAGAAGTGGAAGAAGAATTACAATGTGATTTGTAGAGTTCTCACATAGAATTTTCTAGCACTCCTTGACTCCAGTGAACTTTGTTGTTTATCCAAAGGGATATTGGCAAGGCTGGCCAAATATGTAAGCAGAGCAGATAGGCACCTATTCAACAAAACTTAAAGAGCACAACAAGTGCATATCTTTCCCTCAAATAGCTCTTTTAATGAATTGACAAAATATCACCCCACACACACTTTCATACTGTGGCTCCAAGAAACTGTAGCATGCACATCAGTCACATCCTGGTTAAAAAAAAAAAAAGAAAGAAAGAAAAGAAACATTTCAGCAGACAGCTAAATCAGTTTGAGGGTAACTGGCAGGCCTCAATCCCGTTGATGAGTTAGGGGGATGTCTACTTTGAGCATGTGAAGACTTCCCCCAGAAGAATGGGCAGATAAGAACAATTTGTTCCAATGGCCACGAAAGCAACTGAAGCAGGCACTGTGGAGCACTTAGAGCTTGCTTAGACATCAAAGATGCCAAGGTCATCCATTGCATCTCAGGCCATCACCAATCATCCTGACTTTTGTCTAGCCACTGGACTTCAATGACTCTGGAAGAGAGAGTAAGGCTGGCTGACTTTATGCAACTCTGCCTCACTTAAATCCAATTTATGTGCAAGTCAAGACATCATACAGTGATATCTTTGGTCCTTTTCAAAAACAAAGCCCCATACACACATATATATCCTACCTTGACTTGTTGTTTGTCCTTCATTCTCTAGGAGGACCATGATATCAGGACAATGATGCCATGAGTTGCAAGTGAATTTGATTTAAGTGAGGGAGGGCTGTGCAAGGTCACCAGACTCACTTTCTCCTTTGGAGTCATCTAGGTCCAATGGCAAGAAATAGACCGGGATGACTGGAGATGACCCTGAATCTTAATTTAAACTCCTGTTGATGGGGTTGGAATCTGGGCCCCAGAAAGGAAAAACCCTGGACTTTCCCACATGGCCAAATCTCTAGCGTTCCTCTGAGGCTATAATCCCATCAACTGACCTTTCATTGTAGCTACAACCCAATCTCCCCTCCATTGTTTTACCTCCTTATGGCCCCTGGTCATTTCCCACCCTTAATCCTAGCTAGGCTCCATTCTCCCTTGGCCAGAGGTTCAGGTCTAGGAGTTCTGTTCACCCCAGCTTACTGGCCACTCCCATCCAGATCTCCTTAGACCCCTCCTCCAGTCACCCCAAACTACTTGGCCACTCCTAGATCCCTCCCACAGTCTTTCTGTATATAAGGTCCATCCTGTCTCCATTAAGATGCTCTGATTCTTAGAATCTAGCCAATAGCCCATAGATGCTTAGATTTCTTAAGAGTCTAGCTAATATGGCAAATCTTCAATAAACTTTGTCTTTGGCTGCAAGATGGCTTGGGTCAAACTCTTTCGGGCAGGAC
Organism: Vombatus ursinus; assembly: GCF_900497805.2. NCBI lineage: Eukaryota > Metazoa > Chordata > Mammalia > Diprotodontia > Vombatidae > Vombatus > Vombatus ursinus. The sequence continues at coordinate 17,578,601 of NW_020954598.1, forward strand.
CCTGGTATCGTGATTTTGGGATTCCAGGACCCCTAACCTCTAGACCGCATCACTGTCATCAGTCATTCCTTTGTTTTAGACATCAGAACGGAAAATGGTAAATTATCACCAGAAGGCTGATATTAAAAATAATTATAACACATTTTAAGTTTATAAACTTTTTACAAGTTCTAACTCTGTCATTTATTAGTTGTATGATCTTAGGCAATTCAAGTTCCCTGCACGTTAGCTTCCTCATTTGCCAAATGAAGACTTGGACTAGATCAAAATCACAGGATCTCAGCATCAGAAGGGTATGGATCTCCCCAATGGAATATATGATCCATTGTATTCCAATCTCTATTTGGCAACTGCCAGTTGGGGAATAGGGGAGAACCTACTAATTCCAAAAGCAGTATACTCCATTTTGGGATAGCTCGAATTGTCTAGGAAGCTTTTTTTTCCCCCTTTCCTTCCACTAAGCCTAAATTTGTCTCTTTGTAACTTCTGCCCATTTCTTCTAGTTCTGGCTTCTGGGCCCGAGCAGAACAAGTTGGAGCTTTTTTCTGCATGTCATTCTGTCATCCCTTGAAGAAGCCTCCTTTCTGCAAGCTAAAGAGACCTAATTTCTCCAAGTAACTCTCAAATGGGGTTAACTCAAGGCCCTTCCCCATCCTGGTTACCTTCTTCTGGAATCTCTCCACGTTAGCAGGTCTTTCCTATGATGTGCTTTCCAGAACTGAACACAATACTTCAGATGTCATCAGGGCAGAGCAAAATATAGCAGGGCTATCACTTCCACCTTCATAGAAGCTATTTCTTTCTTAATGCAGCCCAAGACTATCAAGTTTTTTTTGGCAGCCATATAACATTGATGGCAGACAAACTTATGATCTCAAAATCCTGTCTACCTCTAGCATTCAATGATCTCTAGTATAATTAGTCCAACCATATTAATTTGTAGTTTACTAGTGATAAGTGAGTAATATTCAGCCCATACTTTGGCCTCATTCCTAAGTGTTTTTCAATTGATTTACCTAATTCCCTTCCTTAGACCAGCTATCCATTAAGTTTCCTCCTCCCTCCCTTCCTCTCATTTTGTGCAGCAGAGGACTAAAGGCAGATGAATATGACCTGGAGCAGTCTTCTCCTTTAGTTATCTCCTCTCCAAATTGCTTCAGTCTGTGAGTAACTACTAAGTTGCTAATTGGGGACATAGAATGGATTTTGTCACTTTGTTAAGCACTTTATTGTTATTACTTCTAGGGCATTGTTTGAAAATTATCATAATAGAGCATTATAATTTTAAAAGCCTTTGATTGTCACAATGCCCCACCCACCCACCCACACCTAATGCAGACTTTTACTCCTTTTCTGACTGAGTAGATGGTCTTTATGAGGTGGATGAAAAAATTATTCATCCTTTGGTAATCTTCAGCACTCTTAGCTAGGCTGGTCTTCTGAAGACAGACACAGTCTATCAATAGATCTAGACTAGAAGCCTTTCCTGCCAGAACTCCAGCTCCATTGACAATCTTCAGAAACCTGAGGGGTCACTCACTGGGTTCTAATTCCAGCTCTTTCACTTACAACTAGAGTGACTTTGAGAAAGTTATGTCCTTTTTCTGTATTCCAGTTTCTTTCCCTGTAAAATGAGGGGGTTGGACTGAATGATCTCCAAGGTCACTTCTAGTTTTAGATTTGGGACCACTATGACCAACAAATTCCCTGGCAATTATATAAGTGTTTAATAAATGCTTTTTGATGGATTAATTTATTGACCCCTATGTCAGAATGAGAGAGAAGTGAAAGAGCAGTTATTTCCATTAATTGAATCACATAAATGTATAGTTTTTAAACATAAATCTTAGGTGCTCTGTCTTTGTTTTGTTCCCAGGCACCACCTTTAACTCCTGAGCACCCTGAAGAACAGGGTGTCAGAGCATGATCAGTCATTCTGGGCAAGTTCAAGTGGCCCTTGCTTTTTCTTCAGCCAGCTCCGTCACTCTGAAAAATCCACTCTGGCCCTCTTTATCCCTAATTTGTCAAATTGCAAGGGGGTGGAGCAGAGCCAGTTAAAGAATCCAGATCGGAGTAAGATTTGGACACAGATTAGCTCAACTACCTTTGCCAAGAATAGCCATACAGAAATCTGAATGCCTCAAATTGGGACCATGAGGTAGGTTGTTTTGTGTGCTTGGTGTTCTATTTAATTCATTGAATCAGATGAAATATTTAACTTTGCTTCAGTAAAATGTTTGTCCTGAATCTGTATTTCATTTCTGTGAGACTGTATGGTCTCATCCCAGCCCTCTCTAGACAAAGACTAATGGAGCTGCAGTTTCATTATGTAACAATGCCATGTCAGCCTCTCTTGCCTTGCATTCTCTGCCACGAGTTGTATAATACCAGAGTCCTTTGAGTTGATGGCGAGATAGACATGAATGAGCAAGATTTCAGCATTTATGCTGATTGAAGACAGATTTCATTGACTCTTAAAATCCTTTAAAAGATAAAGGAGAGAAGATAAAGGTCAATTCTCCCAAGGTTTTCCATCAGCAAGCTTTAATTTACAAAACTGAAATCATTCTATATTTTCCATCTTAAGGTGAATTTCAACCAGGTGTAGCTTGTGTCTTCATCAATTCATCAGTCAAACATCTCTGGGTCCCTACTTTGTGTGAGGCACTGTGCTGCTATTCTCTCTATACAACTCAGTAATAGTAACAATAGCAATAATAACCAATCACATTTTGTGTAGCATGTTTCTCTCCTAAAGCCTTCCTCTCTTGTCTGATAGTGGTATGGGAGTGTCCTTGAGTTCTTAAAAGCTAGATCAACAGAACTAAGTTCTAGTATGCAAATGGTAAAGCCTTTAAGTCTATGCCTTCATATATGTGTTTGTCATCTAAGGGTCAGACTAGTTAAATGATCAGAAGCTCATCATCTGAAGGCTAATCTCCAGGTGGTAAATGGTTTTGACCTTGGCTGCTTACGGAATCACCTGCTATGGCAGAGGCTGTGAGTTTGGGATCCACATTCTACCAAAGGGTCCATGGATAGATTTCAGGAATCTGTGAACTTTGATGGGAAAAAAATTACATCTTTATTTTCACTAGCTTCTAAATGAAATTTAGTATTTTCTTCAAGTTATTTTTTGTATTTAGAAACATCCTGGGAGAGCTAGGTGGTACAGTGGATAGAGCACCAACCCTGGAGTCAGAAGGACCTGAGTTCAAATCTGGCCACAGACACATAACACTCACGAGCATGTGACTCTGGGCAAGTCACTTAACCCCAATTGCCTCACAAAAAAATTTTAAATTAAAAAAAAACCATCCTGAGAAAGTCTGCATAGGCTTTGCCAGATTTCCAAAGAGGTCCATGACACAAAATAATTTAACAACCCCTTGACTAGGAGGTATCTTACATCTTTTGACATTACCTCATTTTGAAGAGGTTCAGAGGTTTTGGGGTGCTCCTACATGCAGAGGCACACCAAGATCATGGCACCGGGCCCTGCCTGAAAGAATTCAACCCAAATCTTCTTTGAGCCAGAGAAATAGTTTATTACAGATAAAGCATATAGGCCAGACTCCCCAGGAACCCAAACATCAGTAACATCCATAGGGACTAGCAGGCATGAGAGTCTCAGCCTTCTGGGCATGAGAAATTCTCAGCATCTTAGTAGAGACAAGATGGACCTTATAAACAGAAAGACTGTGGGAGGAATCTAGGAGTGGCCAAGTAGTTTGGGGTGATGGGAGGAAGGGCCTAGGAGATCTGGATGGAAGTGGCTAGTAAGTTGGTGTGAACAGAACTCCTGGGACCTGGACTTCCGGAGCCTAGCTAGAATTAAGGGTGGGAAATGGCCAGGGGCCATAGGGAGGTAAAATAATGGAGGGGAGATTGGGTGTAGCCACAAGGAAAGGATAGTTGATGGGACTATAGCCTCAGGGGAATGCCAGAGATTTGGCCATGTGGGAAAGTCCAGGGTTTTTCCTTTCTGGGGCCCAGATTCCAACCCCATCATTCCCATCTTATATACACTAAAGTAACTTTAGGTGGCCAGAGGAAGGGGGGTGGTTGGAAAAAGGGTCTAGGTGAGAATTCCATGGAAGGTCTGAGAGATTAAACAGACAATGGGAATAGATAATGAAGGGAACTGGAAGGTAGAAGTTTACTTTCAAAAGGAGATAAAGAGAGGTTTCAAAGGGAAATAAAGGCAGTTTATAAGGAATCTAAAAGTTTAAGGTTTCTCTGGGAATCATAGACAAATGGGAGCCAGCTTCTCTTTAGGGCTAGGGAGGAAAGGTGCATATCAAAAGGTGAGGCTAAGTCTTTGAAAGGGAGGTAAGGGGAATCTAAAAGTTTAAGGGTTTTCAACAAACAGGAGCCAAATTCCTTTTGGCAAAAAGGGGCAGAAGGTCTCGGCTTCTGAAACTGAATGATGGGCCCCATAACCCTGCCAATTTGATCCTGACAATAGCCCCTGTGGCATTCCCATGTTAAGAGTTAAGATGATGAAGATCTTATCCAAGATCACACAGCTATTAAATGGTAAAGTTGGAAATTAACATCAAACTTTTGAGCTCCAACCCATATATTTTTTTGCCCATGACAGTAGGGCTGGGTTTTTTCAAATTATCATGACAAAAGCCTTTTCTAATGGAAAATAAATAATCAAATTACTTCAGTGACCTGTGATATTTTACTGGTGTGGGTTTTCACTCTAAAAATAGAGGCCATGACTGTATGAATAAACAGAAGATCTTTGAAAGTTGATATGGTTAATAATTTATCAACACATAAATCCGATATTGGTTCAATAGTAAATGTTATCATGTTGGGGCTTTCTGGATTTTATCTCTTCTTGTATTACAGATTTCTCAAGAACCCTCTCTGTGTTGAGCTCACGGCACAGCAGAGCAAAGTATAACATTTAGCCAAACCAAGCTGGCCTTTCTCTTCTCTCTTTTCAAGGTTCTCTTTCATTCTCAGGGCCACTCACCACCATAGCTGCCTAATATCCTTCTGTTTGTTCTTCCTGCTAATTCCTTAGACTATGTGTAGTCAGGTGTTATGAGAAAAAGTGGCTTTTCATGTTCAGCAAGAGAGAAAATGATGATGATAGCTTAAGTTTAAATAGCACTTTTCATACTATGTCTCATTTGAGCTTCACAACAACCCAAGAACTTAGATAATATTTATTTCTATTTTACAGATGAGGAAAATGAGACTCAAAAAATGCTAAGTGATTTTTCTAATAGAACATAAACTCCTTGAGGGAAGAGATGGGTTCATTTTTTTTTCTTTTTGTATTCCCAGGGCCTAGCAGGTACCTGGCACAATGCTTAATAAATGTTTGTGGATTGATCTATTTGCCCAAGGTAAGATAGGCAAGATCAGTGTAAATGGAAGAACAAGAACTCACAAAATCACAGAAGTTTAGAGGTGTAAGGAATCTCAAAGGGTCATCAAATCCACCAAATATCTAAATAGGAATCAACTCTGATATTCCCAACAAGTAGTTATCTATCCTTTGATCGAAGACTTCCAATGAGGAAGAAGCTGCTGGCTTGTGAAGAAATGCACTTTGGGACAGCTCTAGGAAGTTTTCTAGATAGTTTCCTCCTTCTTTATCCTCTTTCCTGGCTGTCATGCCCCTTAATCATGGGTCTTCCTTAAAGTTCTTCCCTAGTCCCTCTTCTCTTCTCTCACTACAGACTCTTTCTCTGTTGGTAACCTTATCAGCTCACATTGGTTAAATTATCTTTTCTATGGAGATAGCTTCCAGATGCATTTATAAAGCCTGAGCCTCCCCCCTGAGCTTCAGTCCTATTAAGGGTAGATCAAAAGATCTATCCCAGAGACATCTTAAACTCAAGATTTATAAAACTGAACTCATCTTTCCCCTAAAAATCTCCCCTTTTCCAAACATTGCTATTTCTATCAAGGCACCACTATTGTTCCAGTGGCCCAGGTTCATAATCTCAGCATTGTCCTCTACTTCTCATTTACCCTCACCCCACATAGATAGCCAGTTGTCAAATCTTCCTAACTCCACCCTTCTCAGATGTGACCACTTTTCTCTGCTCAAGCATCTACTATTTTAATTCAAGGCCTTATCACCTCTCAATTGTATGATTGCAACCTCCTGTTTGTCTCAGCTTCTCCCCTCACTCCCAGCAGAGGAGAGATTCTGACTATTCCTCCACATTGCTATACAAAGAATTTCCTTTAAGGATAGAACTGACAATGTCTCTCCTTTACTCACTAAACTCTAATGGCTTCCTATAGCCTCTAGGATAAAACATGAGCTCCTATTAAGTTTTTAAAGCCCTTCCTAAACTTGTCCCAGGCTAACTTTCCATCTTCGTTGGATAATATGACCTCTTCCTTACTCTCCAGCTCAGCCAAAGCGGCCTTCCTTCTATTCATTTCTCATTCCATTCTAACTCCTCTCCCTCCCGCCTTGGTACCAACTATCCGCCTTATGTGGAAATGTACTTTCTCCTCACTTCTGGCTCATAGACTTCCTCTTTGCCTTTACACCTCAGATCAAGAACCACCTTCTACATGATGCCTTTCCTGACTCACCACCCCCTCCCAAGTGCTACTGTGCTTCTTCCAAAACTCCCTTTATTGAACTATTTTATATTTATTCCCTTTATGTTTGTTCTGCCTACATTTATTTATGTACTTCTTGTCTCCTCCTTTAGAAGGTTCCTTGGGGGTTAGCAGTTGTATCATTCTTTGTACTTATATGCCCTACCCCCTAGCATAGTGCCTGATACATAGCAGTCATCTAACAAATGGTGTTGATTTATTGAAAAATTGATTTATATCAAGCTTAAATCTCTCTGCAACTATCACCCACTGTTTCTAGTTCTGCCCCCTGAGGCCAAGCAGGAAAAAATCCAACCTTGCCCTCATTCATCAGTTCTCCAAATACTTGAAGACAGCTATCATGTCTCCCCTAAGTCTACTCTTTTCTAGCCTATTTATTCCTTAGCTCTTCCAACCAGTCCTCAGATGGCTTAGTTTCTAGTTTGCTCATCATCCTAGTTACTCTCTTCTAAATCCACCCCAGCTTGCCAAAGTCTATCCTAAAATGTGAGACAGAACTGACCCAATTCTCTAGATTGGTCAGGGCGTATTAGTACAGGAATGCTAACTCCTGAATTCTAAGAAACATTTCTCTCTTAATGTAGTCTAAACTGGCAAGTGTCAAACTCATGTCTTTCTCCAGCCCTAAATCCATTTCTTGTTCCATTATACCACCCTAATGCCTACAATATATTGAAAGCAATTTTGTGGATGTGCTGTAAAGAAAGAAACCATTTATTTACAAATACCCAAGCCTAGAAGTGCTGTCCTGCTGTGTGTGAGAATTGGACTCCCTTACTTGAGTTTATTAACATTGTCAAAAAAAAAAGCCCACTCTGATTTCCATGCACTTCTGGGAGCTTCTACATTTTTGCATGAAGAGCCAATCTTATTGTCAGGTTTTTTTTTTCCCTAAAAAATTAAAAGGAGGAAAGAGGCACCATTTGGTAAGACAGTAAGAAAAATGAGAATGATGAAGGCGAGCTTTGTTTTTGCCCAATTTCACTGACTCAGCAGAAATTGCCAAATATCAGCACTTGGGAACTAAAAACAGGTCTGCACCTGGCTCTCCAGCAAACACAGTCTGTGCCTTCATGATTTGTTTTGATGCATTTGCTTTGATAGCAATGGAGGGCCCCATTGCGAAAGCCCTGCTGGGTTAGATGGTGTCAGGAATTGGTGGTAAGTCAGTGAGTTGCCTGTTAGTGGAATTAAGAAAAGAGATATGGCCCTGCCACTGACTAGCTGCATAACCCTGGACATATCATTGTGACAATGAAAAAGAGTTTGTACAAATCCTTCCTTTGCCTACATTCCTAGCACTTGTCACAGTGCTTGCCACATAGAAGGTGCTTAATAAAATTTTATTGACTGACTGAATGACTGCATAGACTGGTTTAGAGTGCCCATATTTCCTGAGCACAATCTCATGATTAGCGTCCAGGCCGTAGCAGACCTAGGACACCTTGTCAATGTTGCTGCTGTTTGTCCTTTGTGACTTGGATTTAAGTGAGGCAGAGCTGTGCAAAGATATCAGCCCCACTCTCTCCTCTGCCTAACGCATGCCCAGCAGTCAGACTCAGTTAGCTTTCAGTCCAATGGATGAAGGATTTGTATCAAAATACGCAAACCAAAAGATTTGTAGTCAGTCAGCCTGGGTTTGATTCCTGGTTCTGTTGTTTATTATTGAGGAACCTTGGACAAGTTAGTCAACCTCTGAATGAGAGCAGCTTGGAGAACAGAGCAACTCCAATGTTTTATAAGGAGAAATTAGGACCCCCTGGGGTGAGACTGGCTAATTTCTCACTTAGGTTACAGGTAGGGAGGCTGATATTGGGGAACTTGAAGTTTCTAACCTAGAAGATTCTAGGCATAGAATATTTCAGATCGTGATAGGTTCCAGGGATGTTGCACAATAGGGAGCAGGAAGAGGGGGCATAGCTAGGCCACAGATAGCCTTTTGGATGGAGAAAGAATAGATCCCCCTAAACCAGAGCATTTTCTAGAATATTCTTCATTGCAAGGCATTCTCATTTCAATGTCTTACTAAATGCAAACAGGCCTATTTTTCACAGAAATTTAATTTGTTTGTGACCTCAGCAGAAAGGATCATATATTTTAATCTTCCATCTAGGAGATATTCAAATCGTGTTAATTCAAATTTGATGCCGTTGTTGGGGAGAGGGCTATGAAAAGTGAATGAAAGGAAATAGCCCCACAGCTGAAAACAAAGAAGTAAGGAGAATGAACATTGCACCCTTGATAACTAGGTGTTGCTTCCTGCATTTTATAGTGAACAGAAGCTACTACCTCCTGGTGCTACAGGTACAGGGCTATTAGGATATCAGTGTCTCAACAGTTTTGGAAGAGCGAGGAAGAATAATCCATATGGTACCTGTGGGATGTTGGTCTCAAGTAAAGTTTAATTTACTGATTAAATGTCAGTGTATCAGAAGTCTACCATAATACCTAGAATCAACTCAGATTTCCTGAAAAGCCAGTAGTTAGGAGAAAAAAGTAAATTTGGTTGTGATGAGATTTGGACTCAATATCATCATTCTCTTTGGATAGACTTCTCCACCCCACCCTACCCCCAGAATTAAAGTTATTAGATATCAAAAGCTAATATTTATATCTAGGATGAAAAAAATATTTAGACTTGGCCTCTCAGTCCAATGGATGAATGAGATTCAGTGTAGTCTTTCTTCTTCTGGGGATTTTAATTCACTCTGAGGGAACTGCTATGGTTCAGCTGGAATGTTGACGTATACTTAAAAACTCATGTGTACCCTCAGAGTCTTCTTAGATAAAAGGATAACATGAGGCCTAAAATGGAGAAAGAAGGTTGGTAGATTTGGCTTAAGAGATAATGTCCAAAGTGTGGGTGGGGGTTTAGGTTTATGAAAGTGTAGTAACAGAGGTGAGTTAAATAAGGTTTCTAAATCCAAACAAGAATTAGATTTAACAGTATGTCCAGTCAAAGTGTCTGCATTTCTCAAAAGTATTTTGATTTAATTGTTGAGGTCTTAAAGAAAATTAAGTGGTCTACTATATTATTAGCAGATTACATATGAACATTTCTTCCCCTTTTTTTATTTTTTTGGTGAGGCGATTGGGGTTCAGTGACTTACACAGAGTCACACAGCTAATGAGTGTTATGTGTCTGGGGTCAGATTTGAACTCAGGTCCTCCTAACTCTAGGGTCAGTGCTCTATTCACTGCGCTACCTAGCTGTCCCTGTCTCTTCCCTTTCTAAAAGTTTTGTATTGGTTTCACAAACATTTCACAAATGTTTACTCATCTTTTATCTTCCTCATCTATAAAATGAGAAAAACCATAACATCCTTTGTCTATCTCAAAGTACTAAGTGGGGGGATGAATAGGGGTTGACAAGTTGGCTGATCTCAAGGAGTGAGATCAGTGGGACCAGCCTCTTGTTCCAAGCTCTCTGATGTAAGCTATCCCAAAAACCTTACTTCCTGCTTAGTAAGATGCAGTTAGGCCTGTTGCGAACCCATGTCTGATAGATTAATACTTACAGGCACTGGAACATGTGTTCTGACAAAGAGTGTTACTTTCATATAAGGGGCAAGGAATAGGGACAAAATCTGTGATCTTATTGGTCATTCCTGCATGAAGAACTCCTACCAATGTGGGCCAACACCTTCTCTACAACTTATACTTGAGTAGTCACCTAGAGAAATCAGAGGTTTATTGACTGACCAAAGGTCACACGGCCAGGATGCACTAGAGGTGCATCTTCTTGGTTCCAACGCTTGCTCCCTATTGATGACACTGTGTTAACTCCCTTTTTTTGTATACCCTTCTCAATAACACAAGCATTTCTTTTGATGAAATACAGACCATCCCCCCAGGTCTAGGATGTGTGATCATTATGCTTAATTTCCCACCAGGCTGCCCTCCTCTAGACTTCTCCATCATGAAACCCCAGGAACTCCTTCATTCTTCAAGATGCCCTTAAATGCTGTAAGTCACATCCCATCAGTACCCCATACCCTTGGTCCCCCAGGCCAACCATCTCTTCATTTCTCACCTGGATGTATTCCTCTGAACTTCTGTATCATACTGACACGCTTGTTACCTTCCCTCCCTTTTCAATTCCCTTTCATGTGTTGTTCTCCCTCACCAGACTATAAGTTTCTTGAGGTCAGGAACTGTCTTTTGCCTTTGCCTACATTCCTAGCACTTGTCACAGTGCTTGCCACATAGAAGGTGCTTAATAAAATTTTATTGACTGACTGAATGACTGCATAGACTGGTTTAGAGTGCCCATATTTCCTGAGCACAATCTCATGATTAGCGTCCAGGCCGTAGCAGACCTAGGACACCTTGTCAATGTTGCTGCTGTTTGTCCTTTGTGACTTGGATTTAAGTGAGGCAGAGCTGTGCAAAGATGTCAGCCCCACTCTCTCCTCTGCCTAACGCATGCCCAGCAGTCAGACTCAGTTAGCTTTCAGTCCAATGGATGAATGAGGTTTAGATATAGCCCTTCTTCTGGGGATTTAAATACACTTTGAGAGACCTGCTTTTGTTTATATGGAGTATAGGCACACACTAAAAAAATTGTGAGGCTGGATGGGGGGGTATGTGGCAGGGAGAGGAAGGGTAGGTCTTTGCTTCATTCACTGGAATCCTCTTAGCTAAAAGTATTAGTTCAGAAATTGGAGAAAGAATATTGGTGACTTTGGCTTAAGGTAGGCTTTTTTTTGTTTTGTTTTTGGAGGGGCTAGGCAATGGGGTTAAGTGACTTGCCCAAGGTCACATAGCTAGTAAGTGTTATGTGTCTGAGGCCAGATTTGAACTCAGGTCCTCCTGACTCCAGGGCTGGTGCTCTATCCACTGTGCCACCTAGCTGCCCCATTAAGGTAGACTTTTCAAAGTGCTGATGGGACTTTAGGCTTCATGAAAGTATAGTAACAGAGATGAATTAAATGCTATTTACTAATTATCTGGAATAATTCCTCCAGTTCTGCCAAGAATTAGACTTCTCTACCTATCCATCCTAAGTGTTTGCGTATTCAGCTGTAAAGATGGGAATGAACTGGTGCAGAGTGAAGAAAACAAAGACAAGGAAATAATCGACACAATGACAATGTAAATAGAAAGAACAACCACAGAACAATAGAAACCAAATGTTGTAAAATTATGAAGAACAATCCTCACCCCAAAGAAGAGGCCTCAGAAGACATCTTCCCAATGACTTTACAGAGGTTAGAGCCCACAGAAACATTTCATATATTGGTAGTTTCGTTTTTCTATGTATTGACTGGTTTTGATGATTTAAAAAATTCTTAAAAAGAAAAACAAAAAATTCTTTGTTATGTAAGATGTCTCTCTAGAGGAGGGAAGGAGAGGTATACTGGGGGAAATTTAGACTATGTCAAAAACAAAAGTTATCAATACAAACATATTTTTAATCAAAGTCTTCTTTGGTTAAAGACTACACGTATAAGAAAAAAGTAATAAGCTCTTAGTCTGCCTTAACAAAAGAATGGTATCTAGGCCCAGGAAGGTGATCATCCCATTGTACTTCCCAGTCACACCACATTTGACTAATTATGTTCAGTTCTGGGTCCTACTTTGAAGGAATATTATTGACAAAACAAAAGATTAGAGAATGTAAGTAAGGATGCCAAGGAGGACTCCAAGCCATGGCATAAAAGGGGGCAGCTAGGTGGCGCAGTGGATAGAGCACTGGCCCTGGATTCAGGAGGACCTGAGTTCAAATCCGGACTCAGACACATAACACAATCTACCTGTGTGACCCTGGGCAAGTCATTTAACCCCATTGCCTAGCAAACAAAAACAAAAACAAAACAAAAAAAGATAGGTTGAAGGAACTAGGGATGTTCTGACTGAAGAAGAAGCAACTCAGGGGTGATATAACCAGTGGTGCTGGTAAATGTTTAACAACCAGATCTTTGGAACACATTTACACACACACACAAACATACATAAGTCATAAAATGTGTGTGTTATATATACGAATATATATTATTTCCATTGCTTTTTCAAGACAATCAACAAAATAAAAAATCAAGTCCTGATTGGTATCCTTTGCCAGTTTCTAAGGAATAATTACTTGTACTGAAAATTTAACAATCAGCTCTTGCAAGTCAGTGCAAGCTGGCTCCATCATACCCCTGAATATAACTATCTTTAAGCAGTTGAAGGGCTGTCATGTGGACAAAGTATTAGATTTGTTTTACCTTCCCCTGAACTGCCCCCTTCATATTTGCATCCTGATTACACATGTTCACATGTTCACTATGTGTGGTCTCATCACAAATATTCTCTACTTACATCCCCTTTTCCCATTGATAATGCATGTAGCTATGGGAGTTACTGAGGTTTTAAAGGGGAGATCTATTATTGTTAAATTTCTTACTCTGTTCCTTTGCTTTGAGTTAATTGTGTTCTCTCCTGAATAGAAAGAGTAAACACATTGGTAGGAGCCCAGGTGTCATGGTTTCAAGTGGATACGAACCCACAGAAAACTTTGATCCTGGAATAGCCTCATCTGGGGGACCCACTGTGTGATTTGGTGAGTGCTATCTAATGTTTTAGGGCAAGGTCGTAGGAGACATTAGATGTATGTTTATCTGGACGTGAGGTTTCACCAATGTTAAGAATTCCTGCTGTGGAAACTTCACTAGTGCAGACTGGGCACTCTATCATTTATAATCTTAGAGAATGGCTTCGTAATCTAATAATTTAAGCAACTAGTATGTGGTCACACAACTAATAAATGTCTGCATTGAGATTTAAACCTATATCTTTTAACTGCATATCTAGTATACTTTCCATTATTCAATGCTACCAAATCTGGAAGAAAACTCTATAGTCTCTCCCCTAAATCTTCTCCCCAGGCTAAAAATCCCCTATTTCTTCAACAAATCCTTGTATGTCATGTCCTCTATTTGCTTAACTATCATAGTCACATTTCTCTGGGTGTGCTTCAGATTGTCAATATCAATTTCTTTCTACATAGGAAAAAAAAAACAGGCTCTATTTATCCAGAAACCTATTAGGGAAGATAAAATCAAAGACACTCATATATTTAAATAAATTGGCATGTATTTAGTCCTCATCATAGAAACAGTAACAATTTTAATTATGCTCATCTTTTAGTATGTGCCATAAACAAAGAAAAAATCTGAAAGAACATGACTTTTTTTATTTTGCCAAATGAGACTCATATAGATCATATCAGTGCTGTCGAACCCTATACCACCACCATTTACAACTTCTTATCCTTTATGTAAAGGATGATATATCCCTGTGGGTTGTTAAAAAAAAAAAAACTACGGCTATTTGATAATTTACATTATATTAATATCAATGTCTATATGCTGATACCTCTGCCCTAGGATGGGTAACTCAAATAGTCTGTATTCATCAAATAGCCTGGGGGTTAATACTGAAATATAAAAGTTAGTGATGTCCCCTTCATTTTTTTCCTTTTTGCATATACGTTTTAAGAAATCACCACCCTATTTGGGTGCTAATTACTAGCCTCTCAAAAGACAGCAAGGATTTTTCTAGCTCAAAAATTAACTCCAATCTTATCTTTAAGTCATTCAGTCTCAACCAGGAGATGATCTTTGGCCTGAGTTTCCTAGGTAATTGTGTGATCTGTGTTGTGTACTCAGCCTCAGGCTTATCTTTGCAGATTAGCATTGGATCATATTATCCAAGACTTTTAGAGCTGAATGGGATCTTAGAGGTCATCTAACAGACCCCTCATTTTACAGGTGAGGAAACTGAGACCCAAAGCATGGGGTTTGTCTGTAGGTAGTGTGCTCTTGTAAGTAAGGGTGATGTCTACTATATCCAGGACATCACAATGTTCAGATTGTGATCCAAAATTGTCCTCAGAAGGAACTCCAAAATATGGGACACCATCAAAGGTATTCTGTTGAGTTTAACTGTCACTAATCACTTGATAAATATGCAGCCACACCAAGCTCAGTTCTGATCAAAATTAGAACTTCTGATGTTAATGGTAAACAAGTGATATTAACAAAGGCATTATGTAAATCCACAGCTATCTTATTGGATCTGAGATATACTAAATTTCCATTTGAAAGAAAGGCACTTGGGAGAAAGGATTAGAAAAGAGAGTCCTCTGTCCAAAGAGAGAAGATGGTTTTATAATCTGCTGTGTTTTATTTATTTGTTTGTTTTGTCACTTGCCACAAAAATGTGAAATAAAGTGAGGTTTACTAGATAGATAGATTGATGGTAGACAGAAATAGATAGATAGATGATAGATAAATGATCCATAGATGATAGATAGACTTTTTTCTAAGTGTTTACCATTTGCCAGACCTTGTGCTAAGCATGTGAAATACAAATAAAAGCAAGTCAGCTAGTGCTTACCCTCAAGGAGCTTAAATTTTAATGGGAGAACCAAACACACAAAGGTGGACTGGAAAGGGTAGGGGGTGGTATACACACAGAAGTGACATGGAGGTCTGGTGTCAATCAAGATATGGCACAACTTGTCTATCAAAGACTGGCATCCCAGGGGCAAAGTCCAAGTTTCCAGGATGATGGTATAGAGATGGCAGGCAATTCCTGTTGGTATCTCCTCTTCTTTGGTGGTTCCTTACTGTTTCATGAGTCTGATTTAAATCCCTTTGCCTAATTTGCAAGACCTTCCCTAATTTGGCATCATCCTACCTTAGCTCATTTTCCCTCCCCACACGTATGTATAGTCCAGCCAAACTAGAAAACCCCACTCAAAAAAAAAAAAAATACACATGGCATCTACCCTGTTTCTCCCCACCCCATCCCATTTTCCCATTTTGTTCCTTCTGACTAGAATGCCCTCCTATAGCCTCTTTGTTTCCTGTAATTGTAATTATTGCTGAAGGTCAGTTCTAGGACCACCTTCTCTACAATATCTTTCCTGATTCCCCTATAAAGAAACAACCTCTGACTTTCACAAAGCTCTTGTTTTGTATCTCTCTGTTGCCTGTATCATCTAATGATTATATTATGTTTACCTTGTATCCAACTCTGACGGTATCTCATGCTTACCTGAAAGCAGAAACCATGTCTCATCTAAATGTTGTATCTCTCCTAGCACCTAGTAAAGGGTTCTGAACAATGTGGATACTTAATGCACATGGATACAGAGAGAAGGAAGAAGACAGAGGGGAAAGAATAGGAAGAGGGAAAGAAGGATAGGAAGAGAGGAAGAAAGTAAGGAAAAGAGGAAGGATCTTCTGATATTTTGATAAGGAATAGATTGGTGTCTCAAGAAGGAAAAAAATCCTTTGAAAGAGATTTTGGGAAAGGTTATATACAAAGAAGAAAGGAACTAGTTTGGTTTGGCATTTCAGGTTAAGCAGAAGACAGATCATTCATTTAAAAATAAATTGAACATGGCCTAAAATAAAAGAATATGTACTATAATTTTCTGAACATGGGAGTTTTGATGAATTAGCAAGTTTATTCAATATTTATGAGAAACAATATCTAAGGCACTTTGCTAGGCACTGTAGATAGAAAAATAAACAAGAAATGGTCAAAAGGAACCTATAACCTGGAAGAGAAAATGGGATATTTGCACATGTAATTGTAATATAAAAGACACTATAATCAGTATATGATAGGTATAAATAAGGTGATTTGTGGGATAATAGTAAAGGGGAATTGTTTCTGGTTGGTGGGAATAAGGCAGGCTTCTTGGAGAAAACAGATTTTGATCTAGGCTTTGAAGGATGGATAAGATGACAATAAGCTAAATAGAGTAGGAAATAGATGAAAGTGAGCATTTCAACCTCAGCTTGAGGAAAGATGCTAAAGCAGGAAGTGTGGGTTGTGTTCAGAGGAAGGTGGATAGCCCAATTTATCCAGCACATACTTTATGCAATGTGGAGCAGTATGAACTGTCTGGAAGGTTAGGTTAAAATTAGATTATGATGAACCTCGAATAGCCCATTTGTGCCTTCGTTAGTAGTGAATAGGGAACCACGGAAGGACTTTTCTTGAATAGAAGAGCATCATAATCTTGTATATAAAAACCATACACAGCTGGAAATTTCATTTTAATCAAACTAGAATTAGGAACTGATTTTCACTTCAGAGAAGAAGACTGACCCTGTGGACATCGTGAGAACAGTTCCCTAGTTCCTAGAAAAGACCAACATGTAAAAATGAGAGTGAGCAGGGGCACTGGGAGAAGCTTTGGAGTAGGCTGTTGTCAGTCTTTAAATCCTCATGGAAATCTGGATGGAGGCAATCAAAACAAGTATTGAGACATCACTGAGTGAGTAAATCAATCGGCTTGTCTCCAATTGTTTAAAGCAAAGTGCAGCGTTCAATTAGGAGAAACGTGGCAGATCTTATTGACTCACATCTTCCCTTAACCACTTCAGGGCATTCCTAGAGCTCTGTTCCATCCTCAATAGCCTGGGCATTTGGGCAAGGCTGATGGGGTGCAATGGTGCTAGCGAGCTGAAGACAGCTGGAACTGGATCATGAGAACTGATTGTTAAATCATCATTTTGAGAATTTATACCTCAGAAATTGGCAAATACCGCAAATCCGGACTCGATTGTGTTTTATTGATTGACTAGAATTAAGAAAGTGATAGAAAGGGGGGCAGCTAGGTGGTGCAGTGGATATAGCACCGGCCCTGAAGTCAGGAGGACCTGAATTCAAATCCGACCTCAGACCAAACACTTGACACTTACTAGTTGTGTGACCCTGGGCAAGTCACTTAACCCCAATTGCCTAAAAATTAAAAAAAAAAAACCAAGTTGTCTGATCCTGAATATATCACTTAACATTTCTGAGCCTCAGTTTTCTCACCTGAAAAATGGGGATAATAATGGTGCCTACCTCATAAGGTTGTTGGAGAGGATTAAATGAGATCACACAAGTAAAGTGTTTTGTAAAATTTAAATTTAAGCTAAATTTAATATTTTAAATTTCATTTAATTTTTTAAAATTTAATTTTAATTTATACAGCAGTATAAATGCTAGCTGTTATTATCACATATGAGAAAACCAAGAGATTAAATGACTTGTCTGTAGCCTCATAGCTTATAATGTCTGGGGTGGAATTAGAAGCTTGTTGTGCTGACTGGAAATCAACATTTTATCCTTTATGCCAAAGATGTTTGTCTCCAGGAACAGTTCAGGAAAATAAATATGAATCCTTGGTCACCTCCTACAGAAAAGTAAGTTCCCTTGTCAGATTATGCCTAGTAACAAAAACAACAGCAAATGACATTTATCTAGTGCTTTAAAATTGGCAAAATGCTTCACATATATTAGCACATTTGAGATAACGCTAAGTAAAGGAACTATATTCCCTTCTAATATTTGCAGATCCAAGTCAACTGCAGACTACCAGATATAGATTTGAGCTGATGCTTTTTTAGAAACCCAGATGTGCTTATTGAATAAGTTAACTAAGTAAAGTATCATTTAATTCCCTACCATATATGACCAGTGGATTCACAGTGCTATTTCAAAAGTATGTGTTTGGGGTAGGGTAGGGGCTTGAGGGAACAGGAAGTACAGACAATTCAGACCTTGCCTAAATTGTCAAGATTAACTAAGAATTTAATCAATTGCAAAATTCACCAGGATGAAATAGCTTCCTGATAGACCTTTGATGCTCTGACTCAGGCTTTGATATCTCTTCTCTCTGACTTCATCTAGTAACATGTCTCGACATTAGGCATTTGAAGCTATGATTTTCAGCCCAATATGAGAAAATATTTCCTAATAGAGCTGACAAAGTAGAATGTGCTGCCTAAGTAAGTAGTAAACTCCCTATTAACAGAGGCCTCTAAGAAGAGGCTGGATGACCATATGCTAGAGAAACTGTAGGTATCAAGCTCCAGGTGGGAGCTGGGTCATAGGGAACAATTTTCTGAACCCCAAGTTCACAGTAGAAAAAATTTTAAATGATACTTGGCAAGAGAATAGCCATTAATATCAAATGGTCCCATTCCTCATCCTCTCCTCCTGCCTGTTCAATGAGAAATTCAGATTTATCTTTGAAGCTCCTAATCTTTATCTCTAACTACCTGTGTGACACCTCCATCTGGTTAGCTCACAAGAACCTCAAAATCAACATGTTTAAACCTATTTTCTTTTCCATGATACCTATTTCTCTGTCTGATTCTGTTATTTCTGTTGGTGATGGCACCATTTACTAACTCTACTACACTCTTTATCTTGGGAATATCTTAGGCTCATCCTTTTCCTTGGCCTCATATTCATTCAATTACTAGATCTTGTCAGTTCTACCACTGAAACTCATCTGGAATCTATCTCCTTATCTATATTTTGACTGATATTATCAACCACTGTCACACAGCACCCTACCCCTGCCATGAATTGTTACAATAGGCTCCTTGCAAGATTTTCCATATCCCCTTTCTGCTTCACTCTACAATCAAGCTTCATATACTTTACAAAAAAAAAAAGAAATTTACATGATAATTTTGTTGTATATTTGAAAGGAATAGCAAGTTGTGTATAGTGGATTTGCAGTTTCATGTGTAATCATCTTTTTTATTGTACTGTTATGGAAATGCTTGTTTTATTCACAAGTTAAAAAAAATAATAGATGTGGCAATGTCACCACTCTGCTAGAAAATTTTCAGTGGCTCTTTATTGCCTATAAAACTGAAACTTTCCTGCTGGGCATTTAAAGTCCCATGGAATCTGGTATCAGTCCACCTTTTCAGCCTTATCTGATATTATTCTCTTGCATATGCTTTCTGCTTCAAATTGAGCAACTTAAGTTCTCAAATATATGCTGTGTTTACATACTTCTGTGCTTTAGCTCAAGCTCTGCCCTGTGTCTGGATGTCTTACTTCCCTCATCCACCTGTTGATTTCCTATCCATAGGATGGTACAGTGGAAATAGTAGTGGCTATGATGTCAAGGAACTTCAATTCAAATCAATCTTTGATGCTTACTACCTGTATGATCTTGAGCAAGTCACTTAAGCTCTATGGACCTCAGTTTTCTCATCAGTAAAATGAAGAGGTTGAACAAGATAACTTCTATGGTTCATTCCAACTCCTGATCTATAGTCTGGAAAGAAACTGGAATCCAATGGCAACTCTCCAAGAAGCTTTGATTCCTCCAGTCAACTATAACTTCCTCCTCATACCTCTTCATTGTTTTCAAACCTCTAAAGAATGTTTTATATATTATTTTCCATTATAGTTGTCTGTTCTGGAGTCTTACCACATCACACACACACACACACACACACACCAACAAAGTAAAAGTTCCTTGAGGCCAAGTACCATGTCTTATCTAAACTTTATATCCTTCCCAGGCCCTAACATGATGCTCTTCACAATGTTTTCTTGAAAGTTGGTTTATTTGGGGGTACAGTAGGGGGGAGAGCAAGGTACAAAGAAAATAGTTTATGACACAATACATACTTGTGAGGGGTTGAGTTCTCTTCTAGAATTGGTTATAGAAACTCTGACAGAGAGGAATCTAAAAATGGGTTTTGCTGACTAACATTCTCTCACTACTTAATATTCTCATTCAAATAAATCTGGGAAGTTTATTACCAAACAGTTCATGAAAGCAAAAGCTTTTCCCTGCCCAGATAATTTTATTCAAGGGGTGGGGAGTTTCAGTTTTATTAGCACTGAAACCAAATATGTGACCTTAGAATAAACCCCTCCAGACAAATAACAATAACAAAAAATACACATAAGATGTATGCGCAAAGTCTATATTTGGTCTCATGGCTCAGGTTAAAGCAAAGACCTGAGGTTGGGGATTTACAGAAAAATTGGTATTCAGGAAGCTAGAACAAGCATAAGCTTTATTACTATGCTGCACAGTAAGCAGGAAGGGGGGAAAAAGCATACACACCTGATATGGAAATACAGACAGACAGACAGAGATTTGGACATATTCACAGGACCAGAGCCACTTACTTGAAGGAAGGAAATTATGTGTATGACGGCAAGTACATGCTTGGAGTAGCGTCTGAACAGGGAAGTTTTATACCTGAAAGATGGGCTTGGTTGAGAATAGGTAATTGATGTCAGATGTGGGAAGGGGTATATTTAATCAGACCCAGATGTGGTGGGGAAATTCTCTGGGTCACTTACTGGTACCAGGCTTGGGTGGGGCAGTTTTCTAATTGGGACCAGAAATTGCATGAGGGTTTGAGTTGGTAATGGGAGACCCCAGGAATGGGTAATAGCATAGCAGCAACTAAAGATGGCTGGAAGTCTTGTCCAATCAGGAACCATGATTGTTTATATGTCTGACCCTGTGTCAGATTAAGTTAGGACAGTGGAAATGTACAGGTTGTGTGTTATTGCTTGTGTATTTATATTCATTA
This sequence comes from Vombatus ursinus, assembly GCF_900497805.2. Lineage (NCBI taxonomy): Eukaryota > Metazoa > Chordata > Mammalia > Diprotodontia > Vombatidae > Vombatus > Vombatus ursinus. The sequence continues at coordinate 17,599,564 of NW_020954598.1, forward strand.
GGATCATTAAGCCCAAGTGACTCCATACTGGAGTCCTATCACTTAGAACTGTACCATCAAACACTATATTCAAAAACCATAATGATCAGAAGTAAACATAAAGCAGGCTATGCCTTACTGTTAAACAGCCAAATATATACATTAATTGAAGTTAAAAGATTATGTAGGAAGGTTCACCTAAATCTGCAACTTACAAAATTTAGCACAAAGGATAGTAAGGTCATCTATGCACATGCTGGAAAATATGGTTCATAATGAAGAAGTGAGAGAAGGACCTCAGAGCCAGGATGATCTGGGTGTAAGACCTAACTGTGACACATACTGGTTTTGTCACCCTGGATAAATCATTTAACTTCTCAGTTCTCCAGTCAAGTCTCTAAGACTAGTTTCAGAGAAAGTACCAATCTGCATTGGTAGAGGGAGTTTCCTCATCAGGAAGTTCCTTACAACAATGCATTTTGTGAGCTAGTCTAATGTCTATTCATATAATTTGTTAATCAGTGATTTTGATGCAAAGATGGGAGTAGATAAGGAGAGTAAAAAAAAAAATGCAAGGAAATCTGAAGGCCAAGGAAGCTTCACACCTTTACACCAGGAATATTTTATTTGAAAATAAAATCATAAGGCACTGGATGTAGAAAATACATAATAGCACAAAAAATTAAAATTGGTATTTTTAGAGACAAGAAACATTTCATTTTTGAGTTGGACATCATTCCTGAATAACATTGCTTCTGTAAAATTAGAGAGTAGTGATAAAAATTAGTACTAAATCAATCCCAAGCTCTCGATCTTATTTTTAAACATAACATAGAAATATGGACTAGAATAGTGTTTTTATTTGTGTAGTGACCTCTCAAATTAGGAAACTCTAGGAAAGCAAGTTAGCACCTTCTCTAAATCTTACAGTCTGAAAGAGCTGTTTATAGCACTGCAAGGCTAGTACATATCACAAGAGCTGGAACTCAGGTCACTTTGGCTTTTCCATCATGCTGTAACATGATACCTTTCCACTTTCCTTTTCATCTCTCTTTTATGTATTTATTCTCCTGGGGTGAATGGAGTGTTTAGGGAGGACTAGCATCTCTGATGTGAGGGCTTGCTGTGCCCTTTTCAGGGCTGCTCATCCACCTATGGTGTCTACCTTTTCACCCAATTCTCACTACGGTTCCAAGAAGCTGTAGTGTGCCCAGTGGCCACATGCTGGTACAACCATCTTGAAATACAGACTAAACCAGGTTAAGGGTAACTGACAGGCCTCAAACCTGATGGTGAGTAGGGGGATGTCTACCCCAAACACATGAAGACTTCCTCTGGTGGAATGGGTGGATGAAAACAATGTGTTTCAACTGCCTTGAAGGTTGCTGAAACAGGTGCTGTGGGGCATTTAGAGTTTGGTCAGATATCAAAGATATAAAGGTCATCCATTCCAGGCCTTGCCAGTTTTCTTGACTTCTGTCATTCCACTGAACTTCAATGACTCAGGAAGAGAGAGTGAAGCTGACATTTGCTGTGTCAACTCTGACTCACTTAAATTCAATTCACGTGCAAGTCAACACCTCACCCCATAATGCCATTGGTCCCCTTTGAAGATGAAGGACAACAACAATGCATTCTGTTCTCCCACCAAAATGTAAGCTCTTTGAAGACAAGAGCTGTCTTTGTGCTTGTATTTGTATTCCCAGGGCCTGGCACATAGAAAGTACTTAATAAATGCTTATTGACTTGATTTGACTAGACTTGACCCTCAGACCAGCCTTTTAGACACAATGTCACATTGTCTCTCAAATATATAGTAATTTTAAATGAAGAATATTACTTAAAGACAGAGTCTCTGCTCTTTTTCATCTTTTTATCCCCAGAACTCAGTACAATTCCTTATGTATTATTGGTGTTTTATGAATTGATTTTTAATTGAATGAATGTATTTGAAATATGTTCATAGAATACACAGCATACATAAACTTACTCTCTCTGCTTTAGACTAGAGGTTTGGCCATGAGCAAACAAGGGGTTTCCCAGATTATTTTACTTCTTATTGTAGTTTGATCAAATGAATGTATGTTAGCATAATACTCAAATGGTACACAATAACAAAAAAAGAATAAATGAACCAAACAGGAGAAATAAAACAAGATTGCTGATAATAGGGAAGAAAGCCCCTTCTAACCTAACAACTTTTAAATTTTAAAAGACTCTAAATTTAGTTTTATTTCACATTTATAGAGATAGGGACCCTTTGTTAGCTTTTATTCTGAGATGTATATTTTTTTGGTCTATGTTCACCACAACCTTTGCCCCAAGAATATGCCATCAATACTAATGCTTAAATTTGTCTTGTCAAGAGCTGGAAGTAGGGAAGGAGAGGCAGTGTGTGATGCTTCAGGGAAGAAGCCACCTCTTCTTACCCATGTACAGGGTGATGATGAAATAAATGGTACTTACCTCCTCTCCTTTTCTCCATTCCTTCATTAGGGCCATAGCACCCTCTTTCTGAGTCCTGCCACATCCACTCTGCCATTTTTACCACAGGTTTGGCAGATACCTCAAACCTGGAAACAAGTGCAAACTTCTTCTGTCTCCCTTGATACCACACCCATTTCATGGCTGCCCCCTGCTTAGCTTGGGCTGGCATCCAGGCTCCCTAGAGAAGCTAAACTAAGGTTGTAAAGGTTTCCAACCTTTTCCCACAACCACAGCAATGAAATCTTCCCATCACTATCCCAATTCAGAGAGCAATGACTCAAGTTGAAAAATCTCAAGCAGAATTTTATGGCTGAGGAAGAGGACACTTCAGATGGACCACTATCACTTGTCTTGATTTGCCCATTCTCTTAATCAGTATTTAAGTCATTACCTCAGTTGCAAATCTGAAAATTCCACTGTTCTTTAAAATTCTCTATCCTCACAGACTTTTCTATTCTATAACACAGAACTACATGGAATAGCTTCTGATACTGTAAACAGTTTAAATTCATCTGTGAGAGGAACATAGAGACTCATCTACAACATAGACTGCATATGCTTTGAAGAGTTGGACTTTAGATAGTTAACAAACATTTATTAAACACTTACGATATTCCAGGGGTTGTGCTAAATACTGGGGATACAAGTTGCAATCAGGAAATTGAGAAGCAGGGAGGGGACACCAAGAGATACCCAGCATGGAGCATGTGTTTGTGGAGCTGAAACCAAGCAGAACTGAAACCACACAGAACCACTGATTGAAAAGAATTTCCTGGAAAGTTCTGAGCCCTCTATAAAGGATGGCTTTAGGAGTTTATTGTTCCACCTTCTAGCCCTCCAATCAGAGTAGAGATGTGGCTGAAATGTTGAGAAGGTGTTGCCTATCAAAAGCTGAGTCAATCTTCATAGTGATGAGATTTCAGGTGATCAGCTTATCCTTGAGGAAGGCATGATGTTTCTTGGAATTGAAACCAAGCAGAGCCACTGCTGAAAAATGAAGACCTGCTATGCACTACCATGACTAATTCCTAGGATTCCACCTTGCCGTATCCTTTTCATGGCTCTGTCTTAAACACTGTCATAATAAGATCATGATGCAACCCACCTGCTAGTGTTTCATTGTTGTTGTTGTTTTATGTTGATAGTGCTGAAATAGCAAAATACTTTTCAGCTTTGCCAATGTCTCTGGCCATGGTGCTGACCTTTCAGATAACCTGTCTGTGAATTACTTGGTGCAAATTTAAGGAACTGGTCTTTAGTACCATTAACCAAGTAAGTGTCTGTAAATGGTTTCTGTTGCTTCTGCTGCATCTGGACAAACAAAAAAAAAAAACCAGATAATCTGTAACAATACAATTGCTATAAGTCAGACATAGATTTTAGCAAAATAAAAAAAAGCTAAAAACTTATTAAATTTGTGGGGGAAATAGTAGTTTATATTTCAGTAAAATAAAAAGACTATTACACCATAAGTGACATTGAGATAAGCATAGTGTAGTGGACAGAGGACTTGCACTAGAGTGAAGAAGACTGGGTTCTAGTCCTACTTCTAAAACATACTGATGGAATGACCTTGAGCAAATAATTTAATCTCTCAGTGCCACAGCTGACTAAAACTACAAGTTGCAGAATAGTTATTGATCTGGATTGTAGAAGATATCTCCTCATTGGGCTCTTCCTCCACTTATTAAATGACAGATTTGAACTAAAAAATAGCATTACTAATATAATCAATGTATGTGGCAATTGACAAGGACACCTGGGGTAACATCTCTGATAATGAAATTTGGAGGCTTCCCCAAAACCTGAATCAGAAAAGAAAGGTTAAACAAAATTCAGTCTGCTTTTAGTTCTGACTGGTAAATGAACACTTGCTCATTTACTTGTTTAATGTAACTATTCTATTGTGAGGTGCATAGTGTGGTGTGTGGCAAAGGGCAGAAATGAATGGCCAGGTAAGTTAATTCATGGAGGAAGACTGGCATGGCATGGTTGTGATTTATTGAGATTTTCTTCCAAATTCTCAACATGTTTTGTGTAGCCCTAGTTTCTTAAATTCTGGCGAAGGGAATCTGAAGCTCATATGAAAAGTCATCTTCCCCTGGGTTTCTGCACAAGCTTCACAGTGAGACTTTGTTGTGCACTGGAATGACGAAATAGAGACCATTGAAGGGGAACTCTGAGCAGTTCCTATTCTTCATGACTGATAGAGCTCAATAACACATCACTAGGAAAGGTTGTGCAGCATTGGGTATTTTGCATAACCACAAAAATATGAAGTACTAGATTTGGCAGTGATCCAGGATCAGTATGATTAAAATACAATTATTCTAGTTAGTTCTAGGCAATGACAGAGACTTGGAGTGGAATGGGGTAGGGAAATCATTGAAGCCTGATCTCTCCCAGCATTAAAGCATGACCAAACTAGAGGTGAAAATTATTAATGTCAAATTATCTCACAGAATAAGATTCATGACTCAGTCAGATAATGTATGATCCTATTTAAAATATACACCTTTATAGTAAGTGGGATCAAGGTCCCTAGGGTCCTGCCAGCTTCAGTCTGAGCCCTAGGCTGGACAGAAATCAATTGAGTCTGCCTCAATATGGACCTCCAACTCCAGAGGTATTCTGAAAACCAACTGAATTCTTTGTCAGCTAAAGATTCTCAACTAGACTTTGTTATGTCTCATAGACATGAGGTTCAATGTTATAGCATAGAATCATAAAATATTAGAATTGGAAGGGGCTATAAGGATTGTATAATTTAGGGGTTCTTAAACTTGGGCTTATGAGCCTGTTTTTTAATTTTTGATACCATATTTAATATACTTTGTTTCCTCTGTAATCTATACTATGTTATGCATTTAAAAACTTTATTTTGAGAAGGGGTCCATAGACTTTACCAGATTACCAAAGAGGTCCACAAAAAAAGGTTAAGAACTCCTGGTGTTGTTCAATCACTGCACACTAGAAATGAGAAAACTGAGGCCCAGGGAGATTAACCATTTTTTCACAAGGTCATTTAGTCCCAATTTGAGCCTAGGTGAGAAAGCAGTGTGGTATAGTGGGAAAACTTGCAGTCGACCCCTGGGTTTATATATTGGATCTGCCACTGATCTTGAAAGAGTCACTTAGTTTCTCTAGCCTTGAGCTTCCACATTTATGAAAGTCAGGAGTTTGAACTAAGTGCTTCCTGTGGTGTGTTCCAGCTCTACCATTCTTTGACTCTATGTCCAATACTCTTTTCAATTACCCATGTGTCCTCTCTAATATGCCATTAAGAGATTTCTTTTCTCACCCAATATCCCCTATAAGGTCACCAGAGTGGCAGACAATTTTTTTTATTCTTTTCTCTCACAAATAAGTGTAATGTAGTAAAAATGACATTTGGACAATGAAAATTAAAAGGCCTGGGTCCTATTTATGTCTCTTCCTATCCTACATGATCTATTTTACTTCTCTAAACCTCAGTTTCCTCCTCTGTTAAAACAAGGAGATGAACTGGATCATAAAATTATAAGCAGAAACTCACATTTACATTGGGCTCATTCTCCAAGAAAAATCTGTGAGGTAGGTAACATAAATATTATTCTGTCAAATCATACAATTACAGGTTTGAGATTTGGAAGGGACCTCAGTGGTGATCAGGCTCAACTTATAATTGAAATCAATTCCCATTAATATCCTAAGTTTACTCATAAGGAAATAGGCTAAGAGATAATAAGTGATTTGTCCATGATCATACAGTAAGTGATGAATCCTGGACAAACTTAAGAGTCACTTCTCACTCTTACATTCTCAGATCCTTTGGATTCAGTGATGGTTTTGCCATCTTGAAGTTAACAAATCAGTGCAAAAAACAGGAATCCATAAAAATTTTAGTACCCCTAATTTTGTTCCTTTAGACTAAAAAGGAAGCACTGAAATAAAGTCATCTGAACAACTGTTTACGAATTTTCCAAAAACCACACAAAATGCAGAAATGTCAATGTTTGAAAACATAAGCCCACAAAGCAATTAGTGAATAATTTAATGCAGACTGTATCTTTAAAAAAAATCATGGGCAATTTTAAAGTATTTGTTCTAAGTTGTGCTTTAGAACTTAAATATTTTGATGGTTATAAATGCAGCACCAAGGTACTCTCTGCTATCAACATTGGCTCAATTTTAAGGGGGATGTTTTGGCATATCATACAGAATCAACAAACTTTGTCATTCCCTTTGTACCCCAGTACCCAGTACAGACTGTTACAGACAAAAGTGCTGGTTTGACAACCCATAATTAGGGGTACTATTCCAGGCTTGCATCAGAGGTACAAAGACTAATAATGTAGCCACAATAAAAAGAAAAATACTAGTGAAATCTCTAAGCAAGCTTCTTAACAAACACAGAGTCACACAGAAAAATTACAGTGCTCCAAAATACTTTGCTATTACTTTCATTGTTGTGTGGTAATTATACAGATTACATATATAATTAGAACCAGTGTGGAGTAGTGAATAGTGAATTTGCTGGGCTTGAAATCAGAAAGACCTGAATTCAAATCCTGTCTTTAACTTAACTACATATGTGATCATGGGTAAATTACCTGACATATAGGTGACTCAAGCAACTTCCTAGAACTTATGTTACATCATAGATAGGTAGTGATCTGTGTTGGTGGAACAAATATCCAGAAGTCCCCTATGCTACTGCATCCTACATTATTTACATATTCGTATTTATGGCAATAGTTAGCAGATAAAATGCCACACTGTATAAAACATAAGAATCTAACACTGTTTAAGTAACACATAAATTGAATGACACTGTTTCTGCCTTTAGAAATATGAAGTTAATTTATCAAAATGACTAATGATGGAAAAGCATTTACTTGGATCAGTTATTTAATTTGCTACAATAACAGATGACATTTACATTGTACTTTTCTGTTACAAAATACTTTGCTTACATCCTCTCATTTGAGTCTCACAACAATCCTATGACTTAGGTGTTAAAGTTTGAATATGCTCATTATACAGATAAGAAAAATGAAGTTCAGAGGAGCATGCAATCAATGAACTTTAGAGGGTGGCCTTGGAATACATCTAGTACAACCTCTCTGAAAATTATGAGTTTCTTCAACAACATCCTTAACTAGTAGCCATTCAGTCACAATTTGAGGTTTCACTGGTGGGAAACACTAATCCTGAAAGTCAAGTCAATAAACATTTATTAAGTACCAAATATTTGCTGGAAGGGATAGCTAGATGGCATAGTGAATAGAGTGCTGGGCCTGAAGTCAGAAAACTAAGCTGTTATCATGCTTAATGTCACAATAGATAGGCAAATAATATCTATAGTAAATGTATGAGAGCATTTAAGTAATTAAAAGAAAAGCTATAAGAAATGTAAAAAGACCTTAGTTGAAGAAAAATACAATTGACTTTAACATTTTTCCTTTATAATGTGATCTATAAGACATATAAACAAGAAAGAATTTATAGATCTGAACAAAATATTAGCAAAATTATATTTTGTAGGAATGATTGACTGGGAAAATTAAAAATAATGAACAATTTTCAGCATCACATGGCACTTTTCCAAAATTGATGGGTTGATTCTAATAAAATTATATTCAATAGGATTAAATATAAAGACTTCTACTTGAGTATAAAAAATTAACTACACAAGATGAGGGAGGTATGGATAAATATCAGCTATCTTGAAAAAATATATTGGTTTATTACTGGAGTATAAGCTCAGTATGTCAGCAGTTTTATTTGATGGCCAAAATAACAACAACCAAACAAAAACCCATGCAATTGAGGGCTGAATTAAGAGACATATAGCTTCCAGGAATGGAGATGTGATAGTAATACTATAATCTACTCTCATCAGACTTAATCAATATTGTGTACAGTTCCAGGTACTACAATTCAAAAGAAATATTAATAAGAGGTGAAGAAGAAGGTGAAGAGTCTTGAATCTATGTCATATGAGGACCAGTTATAAGAGCCAGACTTTTTGGCCTGGAGGTGACTCAGGAGGGCATAGTAGTTGTTTTCAAATATTTGAAGGGATGTCACATAGACAAGGAACTAGAATTGCTCTATTTGGCTCCAGAGGACAGAACCAGGAGAATGCGTAAAAGTTACAAAGAAGAAAATTTAGATTAAATGTCAAGGAAAAAAAAAACTTCCTAACAATTAGAGCAATGCTGTCTAGAGAGGTGATTAAGTTTGCCTTCCTTGAAGGTTTTAAAAGAGAGGCTCAATTAACTACTTGTTCAGTATTTGTTATAGTAAGGGTTCCTTTCTTGTATGAGTTAGATTAGGTAGCAACTAAGATCCCTTCAAACTCTGTGATTATTTGTGCCATTTTATGGATGCAATTAGTCCATAATGGTTAAGAATGAGTTGACCAAATTGATCAAATCAATTGTGTTACAATGGATTTGTATTTTTAAAAATAATTTAGCCTTAAGTCCTTGTGGTTTGTTTCTCTCATAGGAGATTTGTTTCAAAGGCCCTCTCCGATATATAGTTGTAATCTGTATATTAAAAGGCATTATAACTGTGCTTTTAGCAGAGATAAACTTGCCTCCTTGACTTGGTATTGCTTTTCTGGGCTTTTCTCTACACACTTGTCTGCATGGGATGATTGAAGAGACAGAATTTGAAACCTTAAGAACCCCAAAACCTCGAGCTGTTTGGTAGTTATTGAGCAAATGATCACTGCCTACCATATAGTCTAACCTTCAGAGATCAAAATTTGGGAAGTATATAGATCATAAAACAGAGTGAGATGTTTGATTTAGGGCACCAAGCCCTGAAGTAAGAAGATGAGCAATTAGATACTTGACATAACTATTCAATTTATTCTAAAGAGTTTTTGATAAGTTTGGCTGAGAATCTCTTGCTAAGAAGATGAAATTTCAGTAGGCAAGATTTCAGGAACAAAGGAGGGTAATTTCTGACTCTGAGATTAAATCGTTCAGTGACATGGTATAATACAGGTTCAGTCATTTATCATGACTCACCAATCCATTTCAGTTTCATGGGTCCTTTGCTGGCTCATCAGCATGTAGAGTAAACAGGCTATGGTATATTGATAAAATGAAGTGATGCAGGTATCATGAGTTTTTTCAGTATTCTCCAACCACATTGGCCCTGGTTATTTGCATTAAAAAAGAGGTACATAATGGAGGAGGTTAAAAGCTGTTTCTTCACTGAAAAGTCACTCATTTCCTTTTCTGTTTAAGGAAGTAGAGCTCTTTGGACATTTACCTAGCCAGGTATTATGATAAAAAAAATCCCTATCAAGTAAAATTATTTGCTGGCCATAAAATCAACTGAGGCACTCAGAGGAAACAACAGAGAAAAGAATGTCAAGGAAATAGTCAAAGAATAGATATGATAGTAGCCTGGGCATCTGCTATCTTCCAGGAAAAAGCCCCTCTGAGGGCATCATTGCCATTGATTAAGAGAGCTAATAAAGGTGACCTGTAGCTATTCCCTAAAGATGGAGGACAGAGTAGCAGCAGCTCTTTAAGATAGCATCTCAGCTTAAGATAATACCTGAGGTCCAGTAAGAGATTGAAAGATTTATACTGCCTGATTAATGGATATTGAACGGGAAATTAGGTGTCCTTGAAGATGCAGAGTAGCTGAAAAACATGTGGAACAAAGACCATTGGGAAATATCTGAAATTCACTGTTTAACTATTGTGGTGCAATGCCTCAATAAGAAGGATGCCCATTAAAGAGCAGCATGATATCATCGAGCAAATCAGTAGCTCTGCAGTGTTGGAGAGGTGAGTTACCTCTGCATCCATAGGCATTGGCCACATGTGTTTGCCACACGTGATCCCTATCCATGCCTACTCTTCCCACTGACAGAAAGTGAGCCTAAGACTTAGGCAGGGGATATTGGTTTGTTATTTTATTAATGTGCTTTCTCAAGACATGTTTTCTGTGAACTGTGTTTGCTTGTTGACTAATAAAACCGAACACATCTATGAGGGCTCATGAACTCCAGTGCAGACAATATTCTTAATTTAAAAAATTTAAAACTAGGGTAGCATTCTGGGGACCCAAAGTAGCAGCATCTCCCCCATACACACAATACAAAATAAAGGATTTAGACAATCTCCAGCTTCCCCCTGATCCAATTCTGTGTTGCTATGATCATATCAACTTCTTTCCCACCTCATTACTCCCATCCTCTAATATATTTCCTGATCTTCTTTCATGGGTTTCACTCACAAATGCTCTCTCATTTCTCAATGATCTTCTAAAAAGATAATCTTTAATCAAATGGCTTTTATTTTTAAAAAAAAATCCATACTATATGATAGGCACTTTTCTAGGTGCAGGGATAAAAAGACAAAAGTGAAATAAGGCTAGGTCTCAAATAATGCAACCAAGGAATTCCACAAAGTGGTGGTATTATTTGAATTAGCACTACATATTTCCACTGGGTTAGAACCAATTACCACACTTTCATAATTATAATTGCAAATAGTACAAATGCAAATATACACAACCATTTGACAGAATTTGTTCTTTATGCTAGACAAGACCTTGTAGTCATCCCTCCTAAGCAAATAGCTTATATTCCAAAATCTTTAATAAAACTTTACCCTTTCAGAATAGTCACTTAAAATTACTTTAAATTCCTATAAATTGTACCACATAATAAAAAGTTTATTATGGACTATCTATCTATCTGTATATAATTCATAATAAAATAATTATTAACAGTAAAGTTTCATACAAACCTAATGGTGTAGTAAAAAGAGTGTAAGATTGAGGGTCAGATGACCTTATCTCCAATCCTAGTTTGGTTACTTCCTGCCTATGTGACCTTGGACAAGTCATTTAACCACATCAGGCTTTAGTTTCCTCATCTATCAAATATGAGGGTTATGCTAGATGAACTTCAAAGTCCATTATAGCTCTAAATCTATAATACTGTGAACTTAATGAGAAAATTATTTTAGTTAACAACAAATATTTTTGAATTCTATTTGATATTGAATTGAAAGCTTATGCTGTTAGAGGATTCAAAACAATGTGCACAGCCTTCTGCTTTCTTCATATTATTTTTTTGATATGTGTGTGTACATACCCTATAAGCCAGTACTTGAGGGAATTGTTTAATTCATCACCTTTTTCTTTAAAACAAAAAGAATTATGCTTTTAACTGTATCAAAATTATTTTTAAGAGATAAGTGCAAAAGGGTAGGTTAGAGTCAGATTGTGGGTGACATGAAATGCCATACTGGGAATTTCTTATTTTATTCTAGAAGCACCAGAAAGCCTCCAAAGTCTTTGAGTTTGTCCACTAACACACTTTCATTCAAAGAAACTTCAAGTAGCTTCTTGGTATCTTGTGGTTATACAGAATAAATGTTAAGAAAACATGCCCTGATATTCTTTCTTGAATTCTCTACTTATAATGATGGCTATTATTTGACTTTAGAACAGCAGTATCTTGAATTTATTTCACATTTGGTTTCCACATACCTGAAAGTATTTTACCCAATTAATTCACACTGCATTACTAATAATGGTGCTATACATATTCAGTGAGATTTCTGCTACAATGCCCAAATAATGAAGCATCTTTTGTACTAAGTTTATTCTGCTTGTCACTTTTTTCTATCCAGAAATAGTAGAAAGCATTACTAAATGAACAGAAAAATTCCCTCATCTCAGCATATGACAATGCATTGAGTTGTTCCCCTTTCTCCCTGGGGAGAATAGTATATCACTACTACTACTACCACTACTACCACCACTACTACTACTACTACTATTACTAATACTACTACCACCACCACCAAAAAGCAATTAGCACTATCACCACCAAAAACAACTACCCCATCACTACCACCACCACCACCACCACCACCACCACCATGACTTCCTTCTCCTCCTCCTTTCCTCTTCCTCCTTTCCTCCTCCTTCTCCTTCTCCTTTTCATTCTCCTCCTCCTCCTTCTCTTCCTCCTCCTCCTCTTCCTTCTTGTCTCTCCTATTCCTCCTCTCTCCTCCCCCTCCTCCTCATCCTTCTTCTTCTTCTTCTTCTTCTTCTTCTTCTTCTTCTTCTTCTTCTTCTTCTTCTTCTTCTTCT
>NW_020954598.1:17612161-17647200 GCF_900497805.2 Vombatus ursinus
CTTCTTCTTCTTCTTCTTCTTCTTCTTCTTCTTCTTCTTCTTCTTCTCCTCCTCCTCCTCCTCCTCTTCCTCCTTCTTCTTCTTCATTATTATCAGAGTAACTCCTAGGTGTATAACACTTTAGCATTTGAAAAATGCATTTAAATTCATCATCTCATTTGATGCATACAGCTCTACAAGGTAAGTGCTATTATTTATTAGTCCTATGTAGCAAACTGAAGAGCTTAGCAGTAAATTGACTTATTCAAAGTCACCCAGCCAGTAGGTATCTGAGAAAGAATTTAACTTCAGGTCATTCAGGGTTCAAATTTAGCATTCTATCCACTTTGCATACTGTCTCTGAATGGTAAATAATTGTGTAAATATGTCATTACTATTCAATCAATCGACAAGCATTTCTTAAATATTTACTATGTGGCAGATGCTTTTCAAAGTGCTAAGGCTAACAGAGACAAAAGTGAAATGTCAAGGAATTAACATTCAGTAGGAGAACAATGCTAATAAAGTCAAGAATGTTTTTAATGTTTGTGCTTCAAATACCTATTGTAGCAGTACCTTGTATGTAGTGGGTACCTCCCTTATAATACCCCCCTCATAAGTGGTTCTAAATGAGAAGAGAGATCCACAGAAAATGCACTCCTGGAAAATATCATAGCTCTACAAATAGGGTAAGGTAGGAGAGAGGAAATTGTATCATATTCTTGTATAATGGACTATAGGGCATGTAAGACATTAGGATTCTAATTTTCAGATAGGGGAAGGCGACATTCTGAATAGAGGAGTGCACAAAAGCCAACACGTCACTGGCAAATACTGATATGACAGTATTATCTGTTTCGATATTTCTCCAGGGAATATTTCAATATTTCAGTGAAAAGAACACAAAAGTTTGGAGTCAGAGAACCTTGGTTTGAAGCTTAGTCCTTCAAGTGACCAATTGTGTAACCTTGGACAAGTCCCTTCACCTCTCTTGGTTGGCTTCAGTTTCTTCATCTCTAAAATGGGAGGAGGTAGATTAGATGATCTTCAAGCCCCTTCTCTCTCTAAATATGTTATTCCATGAACCCCGTGGGCTAGACCAACATTCACTATAATTCTTTCAAAAAACTCATTCTATCCAGCTTCTCTAAGTAGGAACTGAGGTTTAAGAGTTAGGAAGGACCTTTGTGGTTATATAGACTAATCCTCCAATTTTACCAGGTAGGAAACTGAGGGTCAGAAAGGAAAAGGGACTTGGCCACAGATGTGGGCAGGAACGGAATATTAATTTTAATCCAGGTCCGCTGACTTCATATTAAGTGCTCCTTTCACTGCACCATCCTTACATGGAAACAAAAAAGAAATTTTCTGACCCTGTGACAAAATTTATTAATTATAATTTTTTCCTCTTGCTCTTTCTGCCCACATCTTTTGATCACAGTGAGTCCTTACAAGAACAAGGTAGGAGAAAAAAGGAAAATATTGGCATAAAGTGCCAGATTTATTCATTCTAGTTGTGCATTTCTTCCCAAACTCACCCACGGTGGTGTCAGGAATGGAAACGTAATACCCCTAGTCTGTTTTCTCAAACACCAAAGGGAGAAATAATACCCAAAGAAAGGAAATGCTTTGTACTTGGCCTTCTCTTCTGTGTCACAATAAACTGATTTGATTAAAAGAAAACCATTTCAATTTAGTAATAAATTCAAAAAACTAGAAAAGAATATAGTTTACCCCCTCCCATTTTACAGATAAGAAAACTTGAAATATGTGTATAAATAGACATACACATATGTGCATATTTACCTGAAAAGTAATGAGTAAATGAAAATAAAATAGAGTGAGCAAAAATTCACTAGTAAATGCCTATCGATGAACAATTTCAATTAGTATAGTGTAATAAATAGAGGCTGGACTTGTGTGTGTGTGTGTGTGTGTGTATACATATAAAGTTACATGCATGTATACATATATATACATACCATATAACAACACATACCCCCCACACACAAAAAAATTCAGAAATGTGTGTTCTCACTATAGAAGTTTCTTGTAAGGGAAAAGAATAATGGATTTGGAGTCAAGAAATCAGGGTTTGAGTTCTAGACATGCCCCTTACCTCAACTGTTATGCCCTGTCAATTGTACTTTCATATGTTGCATATTCCCCCTTGTCTCCTCTGACATGGCCACCATCTTGGTGCAGGCCCTAATCTCCTTATATCTGAACTATTGCAATAGCCTGTTGGTGGACCTGCCTATCACAAGATGTTTCTCCACTCCAGTCCATCCTCCATTCAGCTGTTAAATTGATCTTCCTATAATCAAGCTCTGGCTGTGCTCCAGAGGCTCCCTCTCTCCTCAAGGATCAAATAGAAAATCCTCTGTTTAGTCTTCAAAGCCTTTTATAATCTGGTAGCCTCCTACCTTTCCAGTCTTCTATCTCTCATTTCCACAGCCCCTGAAATCCAGTAAAAAGCCTCTTTGATGTTTCTCTCATAGGACACTCCATCTTGTGACTCCATGTGTTTTCACTGCCTGTTCTTCCATTCTTTGAATGTTCTTCCTCTCATCTCCACTTCCCAGTTTTCCTAGTTTCGAGGGAAAGTTCTAGCTGAAATTGTATTTTCTACAAGAAGCTTTTCCCTATCTCCTCTTAATGCTGGTGCCTTACCTCTGTTGATTGTCTCCAGTTCATTCCATCTATATCTTGTTTTTACATAGTTGTTTGCATGTTTTCTCCCCACATTAGACTGAGTTCCTTGAGATCAGGAACTGCCTTTTGACATCTTTCTATTTCCAATGCTTAGGACAACACCTAACCAATCAATCACCAAGCATTTATTAAACATTCATCATGTGCCATAAAAAACAATGACAATGAAAAAAAATGAGAATAAGAATTTCCACCAAACAGTTCTGTGAAAAAAAAATCTAGACAATTGATCTCAAACTGTTAGGATCATAGAGCTGGAAGGGACCTCTAAAACCATCCAGTCCAAATGCTTTGTATAATATATATGAGAAAGCCAAGGCACAGGAAGGTTGAAGGTCTGCTCAAGATCAGAACCAAGTTTCTCCAGGTTTTCAGCTCATAGCATTTCTCCTCTACAATGCTTTTATCATTTTGAATACTAGTCTAAGTGCAACATGTTATCTCTCTAAAGTGATTACAATAAAACAAATGTCCATTACAAAGGTTCCCTTCAACATCAAAAGCATCATATTACTGATAACCATGAGGAAAGAGCATTCATGTAGCTGGTTTTCTCTCTGGGGATTCACAGAGTTTTCACCCTAGACAATGAATGATGTACTTATTTAACAATCACTATTGGATATCATCCTCCCTCCTCCATTTTTTATACAGAACAGGCATTGCCTGCTCCATATAAAGCCTGTGCCTTTATGATAAGCCCCCACTTTTTTATCCATCAAGGAGGGAACACCTGAAGAAAATATTGATGCCAAGGCTCCCTCTAGAGCCCAAAAGTTGTCATTGCAGGAGACCTTTCTATCAACTTCATTTGAAACTATTCATGCACAAGTATTTATTAAGCACCTACTATGTACTGAGCACTGAGATAGGCCCCAGAGGAGAAACAAAGCTTAGGTAAAGACATGCTCCCTATCCTCATGGCACTTACAATGTAATGGGAGAGTAGGTCACCAATAAAGTTAAATATAATCCACAATATTGTAAGATTATAGGATCATAGGACTTAGAGCTGCAAGACCTTAAAGATCATCTAGAGCAATGGTTCTCAAACTTTTGGGTGTTGACTCCTTTACATCTTTAAAATCGTTGAGGACCCCAAAGAGCTTTTGTTAGTGTGGGTTATGCCTACCTATATTTACTGTATTAGAAATTAAAACATCTTAGTAGTATTAGGAAAAGAGTTTTGACCTTGTGGATCTCTTGAAAGGGTATCAGGGACCTCCAGAGGTCTCTGGACCACACTTTGACAATTGCTGATCTAGATCAACACTTTCATTTTGGTGATGAAGAAATTGAAACACAATGAGATGAAATGATTTACCCCAGGTCACACAGCTAATAACTTGCAGAACTGGACAGTGATGTGCTAGTAAAGATTTGACAACCAGCTCTCCGGGGGGGGAAATGTCTGGCTGGCAATGGTTAAAGCTAGCCCCACCACACCTTTGACATAGGTCTCCTAGAGTTAAATCCAATATTCTCATGAGTTGAGTATATAAGCACAGGTATGTTGAAGCCAGCTTAAGCTTTAACCATTAAGGAGAGAGAGAGAGAGAGAGAGAGAGAGAGAGAGAGAGAGAGAGAAAGAGAGAGAGAGAGTATTTATTAAGCATTCATTCAAGCCAGGCACTATACTAAGCACTGAGGATACAAATACAAGCCTTACCTTCAAGGAGCTTACATTCTAATGAGAGAAAGACCATAAATAAAGGAGAGATAGTAAATAAAAGCTACTTCCCGGAGGAAAAGGAATTTAAATTTTATTCATCAGGTAATAGAGAATCCCTAACACTTTTTGATCAAAGGAGTTACGAGACCAGTTATGTGCACAAAAAAGATTATCCTGGCAGCAACAGGGCACAGCTCAGAGAAAGCAAACAAGTGAAGAAAGACTTGTTAGGAGGGGCCTGTCCTAGTGTTTTATCAATTAGAAATGAGAGGGGGTGGTGATTGGGAGAGTTAGATAGGTGAAACTCACAGAAATTAGTGATAGTTTCATAGGTATGAGAGGAAAGTGGGAAGGAAGTCCATAAGTACTTGGGCCAGGCAATTTGTTAAGCACTAGGTGCTGTTCTAAGAGTCAAAGACAGTATCAGGGGCCCTAATTTGGGGAATGAGAGAATGGTTGTGCCACAGAATGTGGTGATTTCAGGTGGAGGGGTAGGATTAGGGAGATGCCTTACAAGCTCAATTTTGGACAAATTGAAAAACTATTGTTTAGTGGAACGTTTGGATAGAATTGCTCCTACAAAGGAGAAAGCTCTTTACACAGGTCAAGGCTAGGAACATAGAAGTGGGAGCCAGCTGCAAGGTGATAGAAGTGGAAGTTGCAGGAGTGAAGGCAATTGCCAAAAGAGAATATATTTCTCTCCTCTCTATCCTTGTGTCTCTCTGCCTATGTTTCTCTCCTCTTGCTTCCTTTAAGACTCAACTCACATACCACCTTCTGCTCTTCAAGTAGCCTTTCGAGGTTCCCTTTCACCTCCACACCCTCACCCCACCCCCATACACTTTTGGTGCCTTTTCTCTAAGATTAACTTCTATTTATATTGTTTACATCTTTTAGGTACCTAGGTGTTTACAAGGTTGTCTCCTCCATTAGAATATGAATTCCTTGTGTGCCTTTCTTAGTGTTTAATAAATGCTTTTTGACTGTTAACTAACTTTTATGTATTGTATCTTGCAGCCTTTCCAGGTAAAGTCTATGCATGCAAACTTCAGGAGAGGTGCTAAGCAATTATCTAAATTAGCCAAATCCTTAAAAAACAAACAAACAAATAAACAACCTTTGTCTCACTTCCAAGCATATTGTGCAAATGAATTATCAGTATAATTGCCTCAATTTTCCACTGCATTTTCAAGTAAAGATAAAGCCTGAGGGCAATGCTAAAAGGCTGTTTTCTTTTTCTCCCTTTTTAATTGAACAATTAACTTAAGTGTGAGGGGTGAAGGTGCTTATTTCTGTCCTACTGAATCTCCCTAGCCTGGAGGATGTGAACATTTTTTGGTCCGGTACTACTAGAATTTCAATAAACCTTCTTATACCCCCTATTCAACATGAAAAGAAATAAATTCTAGAGTTAATGGGAAATAGAAATATAATAAATAATATAAAGAGATTATTTTTAAGACATTCATTAAACATCTATATGTTCCTGGCACTATGCTAAATACAGAGGATACAAAGAAAGGTAAAAAAAAAAATTTCAATGAGACAATATAATTGTTAACCAAATATTGCCCTTACACTCCATAAGCTTCTTACATCCTCTTTGGTAGCCAGGTCCTTAAGTAAGAACCCATGCCAAAGCTAATCTTTTTTTTTAATTAATATATTATTTTTCTCCAATTATATGTAAAACAATTTAAACATTTTTTTTAAATGTTGAGTTCCATATTCTCATCCCTTTGCCTCTCCTCTCATTGAGAAGGTAAGCAGTTTGATACAGGTTATACATGTTCAATCAAGCAAAACACAGTGAAAGAAGACATACCAAAAAAAAAAAAAAAAAGAGGGAAAGAAACAAAAGAAAGTTTAAAAAGTGCACTTCAATCTGCTTTCAGACTCCATCAATTCTTTCCCTAGGGATGGATAACATTTTTCATCATTAAGATGTTCAGAATTGTTTTGGATCATTGTATTGTTGAGAATGGCTAAGTCATTCACTGTTGATCGTTTTACAATATTGCTGTTACTATGTACAATCTTCTCCTGGTTCTGTTCATTTCATTTTGCATCAGTTTACATCTTTCCAAGTTTTTTCCAAGAGCATCCTGTTCATCATTTTTTCTAGCATTTTCCATCACAATCATATACCACAACTTTTTCAGCCACTGTCCAATTGATGGCATTCCCTCAATTTCCAGTTCTTTGTCACCACTAAAAGAACTGTCATACATATTTTTGTACATACATGTCCTTTTCTTCTTTGTTTCGTATCTTTTTGGGATCCAGACCTAGTAGTGGTATTGCTCAGTCAAAGAGTATACGCAGTGTGGTTGCCCTTTGGGCATAGTTCCAAATTGCTTTACAGAATGGTTGAATCAGTTCACAACTCCATCAGTAATACATTAATGTCTCAATTTTTCCACATTCCTTCCAAAATATATCATTTTCCTTTTCTGTCAAATTAGCTAATCTGATAGGTGTGGGGTAGTACCTTAGAATTATTTTAATTTGCATTTCTCTAATCAATAGTAATTTAGAGCATTTTTTTTTCATATAGCTACAGGTAGGTTTGATTACTTCAGCTGAAATCTGCCTGGTCAAATCATTTAACCATTTATCAATTGGGGAATGGTTCTTAATTTTTTTTTAAAATTTGGCTTAGTTCTCTATGTATTTGAGAAATGAGGTCTTTATCAGAGAAACTTGCTGTAAGATTTTTTTCCACAGTTATGATGACTATTTCCTGCCATATAATTTCCAATTGCATGTAATTGGAAAATAGGAAAATCCTATTTTCCCTGTTTATTCTACTCTGTCTCTCTTTTCATGCTGTCCATCCTCAAAAGTATTTTGTTTCTGACTACTGCCTCCCCCAATCCACCCTCCTTTCTATCAGGCACTACTACCTCCCCTTTTTATCAACTCCCCCTCCTACTTTCCTGTGGGGTAAGATAGATTTCTATACCCAGCCATTGTGTATGTTATTCCCTCTGTGAGATAATTCTGATGAAAATAAAGTTCAAGCACCCCCTATTTCCCCTTTCTTCCCCTTCATTGTAAAAGCTCTTTTATGCCTCTCTTATGAGATAATTTACCCATTCTACCTCTCCCTTTCCCCTTCTCCCAGTGCATTCCTCTTTCTCACTCCTTTTATTTTTTTACATATCGTCCCGTCATATTCAACTCACACCCATGCACTCTATGTACACTCCTACTAACTGTCCCAATGATAAGAAATTTATAAGGATTATCTTCCCATGGAGGAATGGAAATAGTTCAACCTTATTGAGTCCCTTATAATTTCTCTTTCTTCTTTACCTTTTTATGCTTCTTTTGAATCTTGTATTTGAAAGTGAAATTTTCTATTCAGCTCTGGTCTTTTCATCAGGAATGCTTGAAAGTCCTCTATTTCATGGAATATCCATTTTCCCCCTGAGGAATTATACTCAATTTTATTGGGTAGGTGATTCTTGGTTGTAATTCTAGGTCCTTTATCCTGTGAAATATCATATTGCAAGACCTCCAACCCTTTTAATATAGAAGTTGCTAAATATTGTGTTATCCTGATTATGGCTCCATGATACTTGAATTGTTTCCTTCTTGCTACTGGCATATTTTCTCCTTGAACTGTGAGCTCTGGAATTTGGCTATAATATTTCTAGGAGTTTTCATTTTGGGATCTCTTTCAGGAGGTGATCAGTGGATTCTTTTGATTTCTATTTTACTCTCCAGTTCTAGAATATCAGAGCAATTTTCCTTGATAATTTCTTAAAAGATGATGTCTAGGCTTTTCCATGCCTTTCAAGTAGCCCAATAATTCTTAAATTAACTCTCCTTGATCTGTTTTTCAGGTCAGTTGTTTTTCCATTTTATTTTATTTTATTATTAATTTATTTTGATTTATCAACAATCACTTCCATATGCTTTTGAGTTTAAAATTTTTCTCCCCCTTCCTCCCCAACACCCTCCCCAAGATGGTGCACAATCTGATATAGGATATACATATACATTCCTATTAAACATATTTTCCCATTAGTGATGTTGTAAGAATTATAACCAATAGGAGGAACCACCAGAAAGAGGAAACAAAACTCAACAGAAGAAAAAAAATTAGCAAATAGTATGCTTCGATCTGCATTCAAACTCCATAGTTCTTTCTGTGGATGTGGATAGCATTTTCCATCACAAGGCCTTTGGAGATGTCTTAGATCCTTGTATTCCTGGGAAGGATTAAGTTTATCAATATTAGTCATTGAACAATGTGGCTGTTATTGTGTATAACATTCTTCTGGTTCTGCTCACTTCACTCAGCATCAGACCATACAAGTCTTTCCAGGTTTTTCTGAAGTCAGCCTGTTCATCATTTCTTGCAGCACAATAGTGTTCCATTACATTCATATACCACAACTTGTTCAGTCATTCCCCAATTGATGGCATCCTCTCAATTTCCAATTCTTTGCCACCACAAAAAGAGCTGCTATGAATATTTTTGTACATGTGGTCCTTTTCCCACTTGTATGATCTCTTTGGGATATAGTCCTAGAAGTGCTATTGCTGGGTCAAAGGGTATGCACATTTTTATAGCCCTTTGGGCAGAGTTCCAAATTGCTCTCCAAAATGATTGGATCATTTCACAACTCCACCAACAATGCATTAGTGTTCCAATTTTCCCACATCTTCTCCAACATTTATCATTTTCTTGTTTTGTCATCTTGGTCAATCTGATAGGTGTGATGTGGTACCTCAGAGTTGTTTTGATTTGCATTTCTCTAATCAATAGTGATTTAGAGCATTTTTCCATGTGACAATAGATGGCTTTAATTTCTTCATCTGAGAACTGCCTGTTCATATCCTTTGACCATTTATCAATTGGGAATGGCTTGTATTCTTATAAATTTGACTTAATTCTCTATGTATTTCAGAAATGAGGCCCTTATCAGAGAGACTGGTTGTAAAAATTCTTTCCCAATTTTCTACCTTCCTTCTAATCTTAGTTGCATTGACTTTGTTTATGCAAAAACTTTTCAATGTAATATAATCAAAGTTATCCATTTTGCATTTCATAATCTTCTCTATTTCTTGTTTGGTCATGAATTCTTCCATTCTCCATAAATCTCATAGGTAAACTATTCCTTGCTCTCCCAGTTTGCTTACAGTATCAGCCTTTATATCTAAATCATGAACCCATTTTGACTTTATTTTGGTATATGATGTGAGATTTTGATCAATGCCTAGTTTCTGCCATAATCTTTTATCAATTTTCCCAGCAGTTTTTTTGTTCAAAAGTTGGTTCTTATCCCAGAAGCTGCGGTCTTTAGGTTTATCAAATAATAGATTACTATAGTCATTGACTACTGTGTCTTACATACTTAACCTATTCCACTGATCCACCACTCTATATCTTAGCCAGTACCAAGCAGTTTTGATGATTGCTGCTTTATAATACAATTTAAGATCTGGAATGGCTAGGCCACCTTCCCCTGTATTTCTTTTCATTGGCCCCCTTGATATTCTGGACCTTTTGTTCTTCTAAATGAATCTTGTTATTATTTTTTCTAACTCTATAAAATAATTTTGGTAGTTTGATTGGTATCTCACTGAATAAGTAAATTACCTTAGGTAGAATTGTCATTTTTATTATTTTACCTCAGCCTACCCATGAGCAACTGATGTTTTTCCAATTATTTAGATCTGACTTTATTTGTGTGAAAAGTGTTTTGTAATTGTCTTCATATAGTTCCTGGGTTTGTTTCAGTAGGTAGAGTCCTAAATATTTTATAATGTCTACAGTAAGTTTAAATGTATTCATTTCACTAAGATTATCAAATATATTGGCATACAGTTGGGCAAAATAGTTCCTAATTATTGTTTTAATTTCCTCTTCCTTGGTGGTGGATTCACCCTTTTCATTCTTGATACTAGAAATTTGGTTTTCTTCTTTCTTTTTTTAATTAAATAAACCAAAGGTTTATCTATTTTATTGGGGTTTTTTTTTTTCATAAAAACAGCTCTTAGTTTTATTTATTAGTGCAATAGTTTTCTTAATTTCAATTTTACTAATTTTTCCTTTGGTTTTCAATATTTCTAATGTGGTGTTTAATGGAGGATTTTTAATTTGTTCTTTTTCTAGTTTTCTTTTTTAGTTGTATGCCCAATTCATTGATCTCCTCTTTTTTCTATGTTATTTATGTAAGTATTTAGAGATATAAAACTTCCCATAAGAACTGTTTTTGCTGTATCCCATAAGTTTTGGTATGTTGTCTCATTATTGTCATTCTCTTGAATGAAGTTATTAACTTTTTCTATGATTTGTTGTTTGACCCAATCGTTTTTTAGGATTAGATTATTTAGTTTCCAATTATTTTTTAGTCTATCTTTCCATGGCCCTTTATTATATATAATTTTTATTGCATCATGATCTGAAAAGGATGCATTTAATATTTCTGCCTTTCTGCATTGGATTGTGAGGTTTTTATGCCCTAGTACATGGTCAGTTTTTGTGTATGTACCATGTACCACTGAGAAAAAAGAATATTCCTTTCTATCCCCATTCAGTTTTCTCCAGAGGTCTATCATACCTAACTTTTCTAATGTTCTATTCACCTCCTTATCTTCTTTCTTGTCTATTTTGTGGTTAGATTTATCTGGTTTAGAGAGGGGGAGGTTGAGGTCCACCACTAGTATAGTTTTGCTGTCTATTTCTTCCTGTAACTCCCTGAACTTCTCCTCTAAGAATCTGGATGCTATACCATTTGGTGCATATATGTTTAGTAATGATATTACTTCATTGTCTATGGTGCCTTCTAGCAGGATGTAGTTTCCTTCCTTATCTCTTTTAATAAGATCTGTTTTTGCTTTTGCTTTGTCTGAGATCAGGATTGCTACCCCTCATTTTTTTACTCCAGCTGAAGCATAATATATTCTGCCCCAGCCTTTTACCTTTACCCTGTGTGTGTCACTCTTTTTCAAATGTGTTTCCTGTAAACAACATATTGTAGGATTATGCTTTTTAATCCATTTTATGGTCTGCTTCTGTTTTATGGGAGAGTTCGTCCCATTCACATTCACAGTTATGATTACTATCTGTGTCTTTCTCTCCATCTTTTTCCCCCCTGTTTATGCTTTTCTTTCTCTTTTTTCCTTTTCCCTCCTCACTAGTGTTTTGCTTTTGACCATCCCCTCCCTCAGTCACTCCTCCCTTCTAATAGCCTTTTCCCTTTTCTTCCCCTTTACCCTTACTACTTCTTCCCTCCCTTCTATTCCCTTCCCTTTTCTTTCCCCTTTTCCCTCCTACTGCCTATAGAGCAAGTTAGATTTCTATATCTAATTTGATTATGTTATTCCCTTCTTGAGCCAAATCTGATGAGAGTAAAGTTCAAGCAATGCTCATCTCCCTCCCTCTGCTCTAATAGGTTTTTGTGTTTTTTCCTGTAATGTAATTTACCCTTGTCTGCCTCCTCCCTTCTCAGTACAATTTCTTAGATCAGATTAATCCACTTACTTGGATCCATTTAACCCACTTGATTAGATTTATTTTATCATTACATCAAAGTCAACTTACATCTACCCCCTTTATATATACTACTTTAACATGGTGTAATAACAATATAGTTCTCAAGAGTTACAAGTGTCATCTCCCCTTGTAGGGATGCAAACTGTTTGCCCTTATTAACAACATATTATATCTTTCTGTCCCATTTACCTTTTTATGTCTCTCTTGAGTCTTGTACTTGAAGATCAAATTATCTGTTGAGCTCTGGTCTTTTTATCAGGAAGGTTTGGAAGTCCCCTATTTCATTGAATATTCATCTCCTCCCCTGAAAGATCATGTTCATTTTCACTGGGTAGTTGATCTTTGTTTGTAATCCAAGCTCCTTTGCCTTATGGAATATCATGTTCCATGCCCTACGGTCTTTTAATGTAGTAGCTTCAAGGTCCTGTGTAATCCTGACTGTGGTTCCATGATATTTAAATTGTTTCTTTCTGGCTGCTTGCAGTATTTTCTCTTTGACCTGGTAATTTTGGAATTTGGCTACTATATTCCTCGGTGTTTTTGATTTGGGATCTATTTCAGGAGGTGATTAGTGGATTCTTTCTATGACTATTTTACTCTCTGGTTCTAAGATCCCAGGGCAGTTTTCTTGATGATTTCCTGAAAGATAACATCCAGGTTCTTTTCTTCATCATGATTTTCAGGTAGACTAATAATTTTTAAATTGTCATTCCTGGATTTATTTTCCAGGTCAGTTGTTTTACCAGTGAGGTATTTTATGTTTTCATCTATTTTTTTCATTTTTTTGTTTCTGTTTGACTGATTCTTGCTCTCTCATAGAGTCATTAGCTTCCATTTGCCCAATTCTAATTTGTAACAAATTGTTTTCTTCTATTAGATTTTGTACCTCCTTCCACATTTTGCCAAGTGTACTTTCTAAGGATTTGTTTTCTTCAGCAGTACTTTTTTTCCAGTTGGTCAATTGTATTTTTTAGGGACTTGTTTTCTTCAGTGTACTTTTTTTTTTTACCAGTTGGCCGATTGTATTTTTTAAGGACTCTTCTACTTCTCTCATTTGACTTTTAAAATCCTTCTTGAACTCTTCTAAGAAGGCTTTTTGGGCTTCAGACCAGTTTATATTCTCTTTTGAGGTTCCAGATGTGGTTTTGTTGACTTTTTCCTCTTCAGAATTTCTGCCTTGATCTTCACTGTTCTCATAATATGAATCTATGGTATGTTTCTTTTTGCTCATGGTTTTTTTCCTTATTCTTTGGCCTTTAAAGAGATTGAGCTCTCCTGCTGGTGAGCAGAGGGCACTAACCCAAGCTTCTTGTGTTGGGAGCCTAGGTCTTGGTCACTGGCTTTGTGTGCTGGGGCCTCTGATGTTGGCAATTGGAGGCTGCATGACTCTGGCAGCTTACCTGGTGTTGGGATGTAATCCGAAAGGCTGGAACTCTAGGGCAACTCTAGGTTGCCAGCTTTTCCTTTCCTTTTGCTTTCTTCAGCTCCTTTCAAATGGATGTTGCAGCATGTTTATCCACCTGGGGCCTTTTGTAGTGCTGCTTCCCTTATTTTTGCTGAGGCACTGGGAGACCCAGTTGCTCTAGAATGCTGAGTCACTTGGTGGTTTTCTGAGCTGGTTTCCACCAGTTTCCCCACCCTCACTGAGGTACTCAAAGGTCCAGGTGTTGGTGTTTGCCTGCTCCACCACCTGGGTTTCAGGATCTCCTCCTGGTATGTAAAAGTGGGACTTTTAGCTAACTTGCTGAGATGCCTCCTGTTCCATACTACCCCCCTTCCCCTAGGGCAAGAGGGGTCTTTCCTGTTAATCCCTGAAGCCACCTGGGCTACTGCACTGCTGCTCCCTGTTTTTCTTCTGGTTCAGCTGTTCCAGGGCTTTTCCTGGGGCGATATTTTCTAGGCTTTCAGAGGTTGATAGGGGAGGATGAGAGCGACTACCTTTTTACTCTGCCATCTTGGCTCCCTGAAGCAGAAGTTCCAACCCTCAGTTGTTTTTCCAATGAGATATTTCACATTTTCTTCTATTTTTCATTCTTTTCATTTTATTTTTTTGCTTCTTGATGTCTCATGGAGTCAATAGCTTCTACTTGCCCAGGAATTTTCTTCATTGAGCTTTTGTACCTCCTTGTTTTTTGTACCTCCTTTTCCATTCAACCATTTCTGCTTTTTAAGAAATCCTTTTCTTCAGTGATTTTTAAAGTATCTTTTCCCATTGGCCAATTCTGTTTTTAAGCAATTCTTCTTATCAGTGAATTTTCATACATTTTTTCCATTTGACCAATTCTGCTTTTTTAAGGCTTCAGTGGATTTTTGCACTTCTTTTATCATTTGGCCTATTCTATTTTTTAAGGTGTTATTTTTTTCAAGGTTTTTTTGTGCCTTCTTTACCACACTGTTGACTTTCTTTTCATGATTTTCTTGCCTCACTCTCATTTCTTTTTCTGAT
The DNA here is from genome assembly GCF_900497805.2 of Vombatus ursinus. Classification (NCBI taxonomy): domain Eukaryota; kingdom Metazoa; phylum Chordata; class Mammalia; order Diprotodontia; family Vombatidae; genus Vombatus; species Vombatus ursinus. Next base: position 17,626,487 of record NW_020954598.1, read on the forward strand.
TTTTCCTCTACCTCTCTTATTTAATTTTGTGAATCCTTTTTTAGCTCTTCCATGGCCTAAGAGCAATTCACATTTTTATTTGAGACTCTGGACAGTTTTGACTTTTTTGTCTTCTTCTGAGCTTCTGTTTTGATCTTTCCTGTCACCATAGCAACTTTCTGCAGTCAGGATCTTTTTGTTGTTATTGTTGTTGTTGTTTGCTCATTTTTCCAGCCTATTTCTTGACTTTCAACTTCATATATATATATATATATATATATATATATATATATATATATATAAAATGCTTCTAGCATGGAGGGGCACTGTGTCAATCTTTAGGGTTTTTGTGCAGGTGTTTTCAGAGCTAGTTCTGGAGGTCTGTAAATTTTCAGTTCTTCCAAGGTGGTATAATCTAAAGAGAGGTGTGTTTACTACTCCCCTGGCCTACGTTCTGATCTATGAGTGACCATAAGCATTCTTTTCTGTCCTGGAACCGTGACCATGTTTCCCACTCCCCTACAGCCACAAGCTCTGGTGTGCTAGTGTTCCTCCTCTCTCTGGGACTGTGACCTGGATCTAAGTATGGGCAATGCAACGGAGTCCTTTGTCCATTGTCAGGAAAGAGGCCCCTGTAATCACCTTCTGATCAGTTGTCCAACCCATTTACCATGAAGCAGCCCTGCCACTACTTATTCAGTTTCCTCCAGGGCCTGCTACTAGTTTGCTGGGGCACTACCTGGCCTGTCATGGCCTGCATTGTACTCTCACTCTGGTGACATAGACATTGTCTTAAGCTGGAAAATTGTTTCAACCCACCCTTTGGGGGTTCTTCTGCTCCAGAATTTGTTGTGAGTCATTATTTAAGTTGTTTGAAAGAGAATTTGGGAGAGTTCAGATGAGTTCTTGCCTTTTTTATCTTCTTGGCTCCCCCTGCACACCAAGTGAATCTCTTTGAAATCAAATCCATGGAATGAATCTGGATTGACAGATTCTCCATTTCTCCAATCCTTCCTCCTTACTTCTGGAAAAATCAGTCATTTGGAAAGACAAAGTACCCAAGGCCAAAGAAATTGAAAAGAACATCCTGAGCTGAGCACTGATAATAGACATATAGGGCTGTTCTGGAAAGAAGGAAAGAGTAGGAGGGTATGTGGAGCAAGGGAGGGAAGAGAGAAAAAGAGCAAGGAAGAGATCCAGCTTTAGAAATAGAACCCCTGAAAGAAGTCCTCCTTTTTGAATAGTTGGAAGTTTGGGATCTCTTTACTAGGGATCTCATCAGGCCAGAATAAAGTACTTCCTTTATTCTTATATTCACACATTCAGGCCTCTACCTGTTGACCCCAATGTGTCCAGACCATCCTACATCCTGGAAAACCCTTCATCAAGCTCTTCTACTAACTCTCCAGACTTTGTAGGAAGCAACATGGTACACTGACTCTTCCTACCTATGTGACCTTGGACAAGTTACTTTTCCTCCATAGACTACAGGTTGCTCACCTACAAAATGGGGAGGTTGGACTAAAAGTTCTACCAGCTATAGATCAAGTATCCTATGATTATATATCTATATTTATGCATAGATATAGATATATAGATATGTAGTATACATGTAATTATATATATAATTTTATGTTATACTCACATTATATATTATAGATGTATATATTGTAGGCTCATAGAGCATAGCTAGGGTGTATATACACATATATAATGTCTGTATATGTATATGTTGGTGTGTATAGTTTCATGGTTTTTTTTCCTAGGGTGAGGGGAGAATGAAATCATTTAATAGAGTTTTCTCAAACTCTCCCCCAAAAAAAACAAATTAAAGGGTAAGCAATTGAATGCTTTTCTGGAACTCTCTGATCAAGGCTTTAAACAATTTTCAGAGATCAATTTATGGTTATTGTTATGAGAGAAATATTTTCCCTCTGAGCTCATGTGGTAGGTAACTGCTACCAAGTCTATATTTACCACAATACAGAAATTATGGAGATAAAAACCTAGATTTTATTATTGTGATTAAGCATAGGTTCAGGCCCCAGAGAAAATCTACACAACTATGAGAATTCTAATAAGATACGTTATAGGCAAAATTACATCAGAGTGACAAAGAAATAATTCATTTACACATTGTAACCTTATACATTCCTCTTAGGCCATAAAAGTTGAAGAAAAGATAGATCCATAATCCCATACTTGCTCCAACATTATAAAAATTGAACAAACTTAGTGAAACAGATTCATGACACCATACATCCCTAAGGAAACAAACCTCATCAAGCAAACTCTATAGGTAAACTAAGTCAGGTTACAGGTTAAGCTACATTTAGAGGAGTCACAAATAGACAGATTAAGGATGATTTACATGTCACCAAGGAATCAGGGACAGTTGAGATTCTTCTTCTAACTTTCTAACTAAAAATATTTAAGGCTTTAAATATAATTTTCACATCCCATAGGACAAGTTTTGGTCAGGTGAGATTAATATTAACTAAAATTTGCAAGAGTGAATAGCCTTGAATCCTAAATAGTAAAAGAAAACAAAAACATGATTATATATATAATATACATATATATACATATATATGTGTGTGTGTGTATATATATATATATATATATGTATATGGTAGAATATGCTATAAGAAATGACAAAGGGGATGGTTTCAAAGAAACCTGGACAGGTCTTTATAAATTGATTCAGAGTGAAGTGAGCAGAACCAGGAGAGCAATTTACAATATAAAAGCATTGATAAAAATGAAAAATTATTAAAGACTTAAGAACTCCAATCAACATTATAATCAATAATCATTCTAGAGAACTAATGGCAAAGAGTACTATGTACCTTCTGACAGAGAGGCAATGGATTAAACATGCATTAGACACATTTTTGACACAGTCAGTATGAGAATTTGTTTTGTTTAACTACGCATATTTGTTTAAAAAGATTTTCTTTTCTTCTTCTCATTTTTTAAGGGGTGGGAGTTAGAGGGCAAGAAAAAAAATGCTTGTTAATTAAAGGGAAAAACAAAACAAAACATTGACCAAAGATCTAGATATGCTAATCCGGGTAATAGTGACAATTCTTTCAGTTAAAATACCTAAATTTCTCAACTAGTATTAAGAGATGCAGCCTTATTGGATAGCGTACAGGCCTTTGGTTCAAATTCTGCCTTAAGATACTTCCTATCTGCAGAATTGTGGACAAGTCCATTAACCTTTCTAAACTCTATTTTCCTCATCTTTAAAATGAGCACAGTAACAGTACCTGCTTCATAGGCCCATCATAAGAATTAAATGAGATAACATGCAAAGCGTTTTGCAAACCTTAAAGCAATATATAAATATAACCTACTCTTCTTAGGTAGATTGCCAATTGGAGAAGGATTTTATATCTAAAAGGAAATAATCTAGATGAGTGGATAGATATCTGTTTCATATCTAATTCATTTGATTCCATGAAATATTTTCATTTCTTTCCAATTCATTCATTAATACAAACTTAGGTTTGCATATAGAATAGGATTTTCCCCAAACTGCTGTCCAAAAAACATTAAGCATAAGTGCAAAGCTATAGGGGCCAAGGCAGGGGAGTTAGAGTTAGGAAGACTTCAGTTCAAATTCCACTTCAGACACTATATGATTCTGGGCAAGTCATTTAATGTCTCTATGCCTCCTTTCCTCCATCTATAAAATGAAAGTGTTAGACTCGGTGACCTTCAAGGTCCTTCCCAGCTCTAAATCTGTGAACAAGTATACATTGACAACAACTTTCTTACTGGCCCCCAAAACTTATAAAATCAAATGTTCTTAGTTCTTAAAACTTAGAAGCAATAATGTGACAAGGGATTCTTGGAATAAAAAAAAATGAATTAACCCCTAAATCAATGTGGTTATTGTAAACAGACCTTAATTATTCATTAATTTCTTTGAATAAAAGTGATGATCTTTAACATCATTTGAGCCCCAATAAGGGCCAAAACCTCAACTAACTGGTCAGAAGAAGTACCCTGGCCCAGCAGACATGCTTTGCTTTGCTCTCTGAGTGAACCCAAGCTCTCCTGTTGGATTTTGCTGACTGGGAACATATTTCTGCCAAGGATCTGGCCCGCTGGACATTCCCCTTACCTTACTGTTTATGACTCTCCTTTGTTACCAACTATCTTAAGTAATGCATCCCTTTTTTCTGTTGTTAATGAACCTGTTATGTTATATTGTTATATTATATTGTTATGTTATGTTTATGATAGAAGAAACACAGACACACTGGAACTATAATTTCAATTGACATTTTGGCACTTCTATTATCTTATTGTTTTTATGAATTTATCTGTTAAGAATTCCTTTCTTTTGTTATGGTTAACATATGGAGACTATAATTTTGACTGACACAGGCATCCTGAGTTGGGAAGGGAAGGGGAGTTGTTCTCAGTGCATAAAGGTCTCCTTTAGCTAACTTTTCCTCGAGCTTAGAATTATTTTCTGACTCCCATGCATGCATGTTTTCTGCTAGCTTAACAATAACAAACTATATGTGTGTGTGCATGCGTGTGTATGTATATATGTGTATGCATGTATATATGTGTATATATGTGTATGTGTGTATATATATAGGTATGTATATATGCATATGCAAATATATTTATATATCACCTAATAATTTGTTTACTTCCTTTAATCAAACTCTGATTAGCAAAGGTAATAGGAACCAAGTACCTGAGTGGGAGGGGTCAATTATGACATGCATATATGGCTCTATTTGTGACCAGTCACCAACTAACAGGTAGAAATGTTTTTTTAAATGATGTCCCAAAGTTATTTTAATTATAGTTCTCTGATCATGAGCACCTAACATCTCTAGTCTCTGGTTTCCTTGTCTAGAAAATGAGGAGCTTTGACTAGATGACCTCAAAGGTCCCTTCTAATTTTTTAGTCTGGAATCCAATGTATTCAATGTATTCTTCTGAGCAATATAAATAACTAATGAAATATAAAGATTTGATGGGAAAAGTACAAGGGACATCATACAGCTTGCTAGCAAACATAAATGGGAATCAAATGCCTCAAATTTGTCTATTTCTGATAATAAAAGTGAAGTAAAACTTGATCATTAGCCTTAAAACATGAAAATTGTAAGGTTTACTCAGAAGTATCAAGGCAATGATTTAAAAATTGTGTTTATTGTTTGGATCAGAGAAGAGTTCACAGATAACTTATTGTGTCATTTGTAGAGGTAATTTGCTGAATAAAAGCATGAAGTTAGTAAAGTTCCCTCAACAAATCATTCAAAATTGTAAAATAAATCAATTTTTTTAATGAAAGGTATTGAAATGACAAAGGTATTTTAATGGTTTATTTGTGGAAGATATACTTACATTTATTTTTATAATTTCTTTTGGAAACTATTTTGATAATAATAAGATCACAACAAAGACAATCCAGCTATACCAACAGGTTTCAAGTTCTGACAAGGCCTTCCTATAAAGTGGAAGAGACTTCAAGTACAGGACTAGCAATGAACCACATGTCTCTTGGGCAAATAGCAGCCAAGTTAAGGAAGGCTCATCTTCCAAAGGTTAGCCACCAGGTAATTAATGTTTTTGTCCACAAAAAGAGAATGAAATTATCTACAAAGCCACTGAAAAATTATCATTTGGGTTACTGGAGGGAGTTTCCATCCCAACAAAATCACAAAATTATAAGTTGATGATATATTTAAACATAAGATGTTAATTTTTTTTTAGCCATTAGTAGTAGAGAATTCAAATATTTTCCTCCTATCTACAGTATCACTGGTTCTAGGAAAAATTGACATAGAATACTAGAACCTAGATACTAGAATTAGAAAACCTGGGTTTGGCTTACATATCTACCATTAAAAGTTGTACAATCTTAGTCAAGTTTCAGAGCCTCTCTGAACTTCATTTTCTTTGCAATACTTGGATGAGAACACTTACACATTGAAGACATTTTCTCCTCTTTTGTAGGCTATGGTCACCGTGTCAAACAGGTGATACCTCAGAAACCCACTTTAGACAGGAAAGTAGTCACCTTGGTCTAGGGCCAGTTCTCATTAGCACCTGCTACCTTCACTTGGGACACCAACCCAATTCCATTTTGTCCCAAACAATAGACATAAACCAGGGAGACACCACTTGAAGAGCCCTTATTTTTCCAAGAAAACAAAATGTTAGATCTGTATTGATTCTGATACCTCATGGTCTGCCCCTGAGTCAGATATAAAGATAAATCTAAGCCAACCACTATATATTATAAAAGTAAAGTTTCTCGGGGTACCAATCCTAAATGATCTTCCTTACTTTATAAATGTAGTAATGGTGTGAGGATGTTGTTATTTCAAGTTATTCACCCTCTCCTTTTGGCTCCTACCTTAATGTGGGTGGTGTTAATCCAGAGCCAATCCCTTTGGGATAGATTTTTTTTTCTCTAGTTACTCCATCAGCTCCACCTTTTGAGTAGGATTTTCTTTTCAATCTGGCAGTAGGAAAACAACAGGGAAGATTACCCAGGGCCTCAATACCCAATCACAACCTCTCCAAACTAATGCTTATACTCCTTACCTAGAAAGAACTTGCAACCACATTTTTCTCTTTTCTCTGGGAGTTATAACACATGAGTCAATAATGCTCTTTTGTTCAATTCTAAACCCCTATGCCAAGAAATCCCCAGTAGTCATAAAAAAATTTCTCTCTTTCCTAGGCATTCTGCCCCCAAAAATTTGTCACCTTCTCTATTGCATTTGAGTAATGAAATTCAGAGATCAGCAATGCAATGTTAATCACATGTATCTTAAAGGAACCAACTTTAAAACCAAAAGGAAAACAGAAAGCACATAAACTCTTCAGAAACAAAAGTTCAGGGTGAGGGAACTAGGAAAATCACTTTCCTTGGGTCTGTCCCTCCAGGTGAGCTCAATAGAACAGGATCTGTCAAAATATGACTTGTGGCTCTGGAGGTCAACTTTGTTGACTCCATTGCTACTGATTTTTTCCTGTTTCTGTCCAAGAGACTTCTGCTCTCTTGGTCCCTCAACTCAGATTCTCTATTGCTTCAGGGTTGGGGCAGTGGATGATGTATGGGAATGACTGTAGCTAGAATATTGGAGAAGTTCATAGAACCATAAATTAAGAATTGGAAGGGACATTAGATATATGCTAGCCTAAGCCTTTCATTTTGTAGAAAAAGAAAATGAGTTCAATTGAGGTTAAGAGATTTGTCCAAAGTCAAAAAGGTATAAAATGGCAGAGCTTGAAATTGAACCCAGGTCTTTTGACTCCAAATCCAACAATCTTTTACATATCATGATGATTAGTTGTAATTTACCAGTTCTGCTGTATCTTGTGAGCTTCTGTAGCTCTTAGATAACAGAACAACAAGATGATTGCCAGCCTAGGGAACATCCACTGCTCCCATGAACTCTACTCTGTGAGGCTACTATAAGATGGGTAAGGATTACTTTGGAAATATAAATTAAGAATTCATAATTTAATCTTTGTAGGTGTTCAACATGAATACAAATCATACACTGTCATATATCTTATCAGAGAGATTCTGAACTAGTATAGTTGAAAAAAAAAGGTACTACCCCATCATCTGGTGTCCATTTTCCCAGTGACAAACCTCTCCAAGCATTTCTAGAATGATCCTAGTATGACTGAAAGAAATATTAGGCATATTCTTAAGAACTTTAGCACCTACCAGAGTTTGTGTTCTACTGACATAACCTTTGAAATCCAAGGATCACCTCTCCATTATGATGAGACATTAGATCAGAGCATTATTAATGATTCTAAATTGCTACATGAGGGTAAATTAGAATTACAAATTAGCATCATAACTCTGCTAAAGTCCTTCTCCAGTGATTCATTTTGGTATGGAAGTGATCCTTGGTTTTCAAAGGTTATGCCAGTGAAATAAATAAGATGGTCTTACCAACCCAAAAAGTATTGAGTTTGGACTCGGTGGTATGAAAGTCATCTTATCTAAATTCAGAGATATGGGTACTTAATGATGATTTTTCTTTTGGGCCACACAATTCATGAAACTATCATCTAAAGCTAGAGTTCTTGGAATTTTTTTGTGTCATTAACCTTTTAGATATTCTGACAAAACCTATGGACCACTTCTCAAAATAATGTTTTAAAATTCAGAAAATAAAATACAAAGGACTATAGGAGAAATCAATTATATTAAAAATAATTATCAAAATATTTTTTAAAAACTATTTTATTGACCCCAAGTTAAGAATTTCTGTCCTAAGCCTTCCAGGGGTTATCATTTTGTGTTGGTGGAGGAGTTACTTACACTGAGGAAACCCCAATCTTGTTGAGGACTTGGAAAAATATTATTATAGAGAGAATCAGGGAGAAACACAAATAAATATAGGTATTAGATAGTAGAAGAAGGACATGAAATGAAGAACTACCAACCCTCCCTGATCAAAGTGAGGCTTTTCAGTTTTCCCTTTTCTTTTCAATTATTGCACTGAATTTATTTTTTTTAAATTTCTTTGTAACTTGTTTTCATACAGATGAAAATGTCATTGCAAATACAAATGAACTTTGGAAATGTTAATTTCATGATTGATTGGCAGGAGGCTAGAGACATTTGTATGCACTGGTGACCAGAGTAGGGTGGCCAAGGATAGAGAGATAGATAAAAAACTGATGGGGAGAAAGACTGATGACTTCATTGAAGCTGGAAGAGCTGCAGTAGACAGCTATAACCTAGTTGGCCTAAGGAGTTAATTAGGGAGGAAGAAGAGAGGTTTAGAAACAGGAAAAACCATTAAGGGAAAATATCCTCATACTTAAAGCTCTGTTGGGAAAGAGATAATAAGAATATGGAATCTAGAAGACGCATCTAGTAGAGAAAATTCAGATAGTTTTCAACAAGGAGTTTCAACTTTAAACCCTGGGGTTAGACCTGCAGCCAAGTTTGAAAGAACAGAATTACTTGAAAGTTCAGAGTAAAGAATAATCCAGAAAGGAAGCATGGTATAGTGGAAAGAAATCTGAAGTACAAGTTCAAAGGCTTAGGTTTGGTTCCAATTTTGACTATTGTGAGCTCAACATTTCTAAGCATTGGCTTCCTTTTCTGACTCCATAGGATTTTTCTTAAAAAAAGAGAAATGATCAAGTTTTCCCATCCATTTTAATTCCTTTGGTGGTAAAGGTCTCACCAAATGAGTAATTTTGTGGCAAATCATAATAAGAAAGGAAAAACAAAGAGCTCATGTACAAAATATATGAATCCAAATGAAATTTATTGAAGAATAAGGAATATTCTTACAGAGGACTGAGCACTTAAGAGGACTGGAAATGGGGGGATTCTGCAAATCTCCTAATCCTTGTCAGCTCAATTATGGTGAAAAGGGACAGGGGTTGTAGCACTCCAAATAAGGCTTCTTAGTTTTTCCTTTTCATACATGTAATGGGTCCTTCATCCCACTCACTCCTACCCCAGAAAATATACACTCTTTAGGGTGGGGAAGAGAAGTGGACAGCCCCGTTGAGCACAGGAAATGTGGTGTCTAGCATGTGCCAGTGATGTTTCATCAATTTTTCTTACCCCATCAGGGTTTCTAGGGCAATAACTAGGGAATAAAGGTTTTTTCTATGTTTTCTTTCCCCAAATGTACATTTTGGGATCTTTAAGCATTGAATTTGATTGAGGTGATTGAGGCAGGAAGAAAGAAATAAGTAGTCTGATTTCCCTCCATGGCTAATTTGATGGGTTTACTGGGCCTGTTCTCCTAGAAATAAGGGTTTGCTCTATTGGCTCTGGCGAGGCTTTGAGAACCATACCCAGAGCCTAGGGTTCCACTTCTCTGCACAGGTGCTCATGGACTTTAAGATGCTGCATCATAGAACAGAACAAGAAGGCTAAAGGTTGTTCACGTCCTGAATTTCTGACTTAACTTTTACCTCCCCTCTAAGTCTCTAGACTGTAAAGCAAGGATTCATAATCTTTTTAAAATTTTTGTTAACTGTCTTGTGATATAAATTGGTTTCTTTTGTAATTTCCATGTATTTTATTTTATATATTTAACCAGAGGTTCCCAAACTTATTTGGCCTACCACCCCTTTTCAAAAAACAATTACTCAGTGTCCCCCTGGAAATCTACTTTCTTTAACCCTGTAATTTTTTTTAATGTATATCATTTCAAAAATATATAAAATATGTATTTTTAAATGACACATCTTAAATTTAATAATTTATTGTAAATTTGTAGGTTTTTTCCTGCATTGAAATTTTGATGACACAATATTGCATCATGTAACCCCACAGTATCATATTGTAAACAAGTCATTACACACATATATTCCTACCAATACATCAAACCATGCATGACATGCTGGCCTGCCAGTACTTGCTTGTTAAGACCTGTTGGGGCACTTGACCACTGATCTGTTGTAACTTGCATTTTGTGTGTTTATTTGGAAAATAATATAATCACTATGACTTTAACTCTGTTACACAACAGATGAAACATGTACGAACAGTTTTTCAAAATTTTCCTCTCTTCTTTCCTTATGCTTCCACTGCCCTCTTATTTTTATTCAACACCCCCCCCCAATTGCACCCAAGGCTACTACTACCCCCCTGGATTTTTCCAGCACCTCCCCAGGGGGCATTATCACCCACTTCGGGAACCTATGAAACCATTATTCAGAGAATGAGGTCCACAAGTTTCACCAGACTTCTAGAGGGACAGTGTCCATGAAAGAAGCCTAAGAATCTTTCCCCTTTCCCCCAAAGTATGCAGCTAAGAAACAAGTCAATATTCACCTGGAGCCTTTTGATCAGAATGTTATACATGAGGCTGTCTTGTACCAATGAGATGGGTCAACAGGTCATTACAAGGAGCTAGAATAGGCCATAACATTAGTTCACAAGGTAGTTGTGAAAAAATCACTTTATAAACTACTACTATTATTGCACAGTTCAATTGGGTTAAGCAGAGAGGCAACATACAACTCTTATTAATATGTTAAACTCTAAGAAATCAGTCTAACGAGTATAACTCTGAATCTGGAACATACCTGACCACATGTAATTTGTGTTTCATGCTATCCTGGATCAACACAGAATCTGCATTTTAACTAGCTTACGGAGACTGTGTGAAGCTGAAAACACACTATCGATGAGAGGTTTCAGAAAGATCTTATGTTGGGGGACCTGGATTTGAACTCTACCCTTGCTATTTCCCAGCTATTTGACTCTGAGAAAGGAATTTATCTTCTCTGGGCCTCAGTTACCTCTACTGGTTTTTTTTTTGAGTTAAACTTTTTCTTTAATGTTACAAAAAATATTTAGTCAAACAGACCAAAGCTCATGTCATCATCAGGCTCCTTGGATTCTTCTTTTTTTGCTTCCTCTTTCTTCTTCTCCTCAGCTGGGGAAGCTATGCTAGCAGGAGCCATCCCTCCAGCAGGGGCAGCACCACCAGCTGGTAGGGCAGGTCCACCAACTCCTACATTGCAGATGAGACTTGCAATGTTGACATTGAACAAGGCCTTTGCAAATAATACTGGCCAGAACGGTTCAACATTTACACCTGCTGCTTTAATGAGGGCGTTGATTTTATCCTCCATGACTGTAACATCATCGTCGTGAAAGATGAAGGCAGAGTAGATGCAAGCGAGCTCAGAGATGGCCATTTCAGAAGAAGGATAAGGAGAGATTTGTTTGTGGTGGTGCTAGTCACTAGATGAAGTGAGGGATCACCCTAATGCGGCCTTAGCTTCCAAAGAAGAAGCAAGCACCTTACAGACAACTGAAGAGAAAGATACCTCAACTGTTAAAAGAGGGTATTGAATGTGGCAAAATTGTCATACTTCTTTCCCAATGAGTCTGTCACTATGACTCCTTAATTTGGTGGAGTGGATAAAGCGTTAGACACGAAGAAAGAGAGAAACATGTCCAAATCTAGCTTCATACATACTTGTTGCTATGTGACCAGACAGACACCAAAGGTGGATGAGCAGCCCTGAAAAGGGCTTGGCAAGCCCTCACAGCAGAGTTGAATGCCCCATACATCCTCATTCTCACTTGTGGCTCTAAGAAGCTATAGCATGTAGCGTGGCCTCATCCCAGTACAAACATCTTGGCAGATGGGCTAAAACAGGTTGTGGGTAACTGACAGGTCTAACACCATTGGTGAGTTAGGGGAATAGCTACCCAAAGCATGTGAAGACTTCCCCTGACAGAATGGGTGGATGAGAACAATTTGTTCCAACAGCCATGAAGGCAGCTGAAACAGCACTGTGCAGCACTTAGAGCTTTGGTCAGACATTGAAGATAGATACTGAGGTGACCCACTGCAACCTGGACCATCGCCAGTTGTCCTGATTTTTGTCTTGCCACTAGTCTTTGATGACTGGAAGAGAGAGTGAGCTTGATGATTTTGTATAACTCTGCCTCACCTAAATCCAATTCACTTGGAAATCTAGACACCAGCCCATGATGTTACTGATTCTCTTTGAAAATGAAAGAGGAGGGGCAGTTAATTGGATAGAGCACTGGCCCTGAAGTCAGGAGGTCCTGAGTTCAAATCCAGCCTCAGACCAAACACTTGACACTTACTAGTTGTGTGACCCTGGGCAAGTCACTTAACCCCAATTGCCTTAAAAAAAAATGAAGGATGAACAACAACAGCTATGTGACCATGGGTAAGTCACTTAATGTTTCTTAAACCTCATTTTCCTCTTTTATATAATTATAATTAAAATTAAAATATCTCTAGTAGTTGAAAATATCTCATCACCATAAAAGAAATAAAAAAAGATGTGTAAAGGATTTTTATGATAATTTTTTTGACCATCATGGATCGTAGCACCATCACACCAACTCTAATATCATAGTCCTAGATGTACTTAAAGAGAAGGTAGAAATAGCACTTTAGAGAAGAAGGCTGGGAAGACAGCTTTGATTAGATTAAGTATGGAGAAAAGAGATCCCTCCAGGTGGCAAAACAATTGTGAATATATTGAGGGCATATCTAAATGAAGAGAAGATATCCAAGGCATGGGGGAAAAAATCACAGACATTATCAACAGAAAATGTTTGAGAGAACTGACCTATATTTATTCCTTACCTTCTATATACAAATTTTATGAGATAATGTAGACATGCATCAGGGACAGCATTGATGAGGGCATTATTAGGGAATGGGCAATTTTTTTTTTAAGGAACATATCACAGTAGACTACATTTTTAGATTAAGAGAATATAAAATGGAATTATGCTTTTTTAATTATAAAAAAAAACCTTTTAAAAACAGCATCTGATTTGGCAGAGAAAAATAATTCCATAAAAGCTTTTATCCAATTAGGTGTCTGTCATACACAAAAATTATTCAAGACTTCTTGAAAGATACAGTAATAGAAATAACCTTGTTCAACTACCTTCTGATCATTGATGCATAAAATGGGGACACTAATACTTGCCAAAAATGTTTGCTATTGTCATGGAGGAATTCAGCACAGTGTCAAAGCTGAAGAAGGACTATTTAGGCATGGTGTGAGCAGATTGGAATACATAAGAAATAAGAAAGAACCAGAGCAAAAGAATTTTTTTCTTTTACATCTATTGACATAATCTTGTAGTTTGGTGGGGGAGGGAGTTTTTTTATGATTAATTAGGTAATCATTTTTTTTCATGCTTAACCATCCTTGCATATTTGATATAATTCGAATTTCATCAGAATGAATTTTGGGGGATGGAGATATGTTTCTGTAATTATTTGCTAGGATTACATTTTAAAATGTTGGATCAATATTCACTAGTGGTATAGTTCTTTTTCTTTGCTTCATCTGGTTTACATGTTATGACTGTATTGTCTCATCAAAGAAATTTTGTAGAGTTCTCTTTTTCAAATTTCAAGAAAAAATTATGAAACATTGCCTTTTTAAATTATTCTTCACACCCTTGATAGCTATAGATCCATCCGATTTAGGATGTCCCCCTCCTGTTGGCATTGCTTTTGTGGCTCTTTCAACTTCATTTTCTAAAATTGAGTTGTTGAAGATCTCTATTTTATGTTCTGTCAACTTAGATACGTCATATATTTGTTGATAATCCTTTCTTTTCTCAGTTTCACTGGAATAAGTTCAGTTAATTCTTTTTAGTTATTTTTTTTGGGTTGTGATTTTACTTTGTTCATTTTATAATGTGATTTTTTGATTTTCTTTCCCCTTATTTTTGATTAGATTACATAAGGTTGATCAGTTTTGTTAATTTTTTTTTCCAAAAAAAGAAAGACTTTAGTTTTATTTATCTATTCTAGGAGAGTCAGCATATGTATAGAAGAGTCAGGAAGAGTAGAGTTCAAGTCAATTCTATGTCATATAATGACAGTGTGTCTATACAAATCACTTGACCTCTAGGTACTCTAAGCAACCCTCTAACACTATAAGTTACAGAAAAGTTGCTACCCTGAAATGTCTCCTTACCTGGGAGTACCCAAGCCAGTAAAATCACAAGTCTAGATCCTTTATTCCATTGTCTTTTTGTTTTCTATTTTATCTATTTCTCTACTAATTTTCAAAATTTCCTCTTTTGTTTGTTTTTATTTGTTTTCTAAGTTTCTAATTGCGTATTCATTTATTTAATTTTTAATTTTCTATTTTGCAAATGTATATTTTTAAACATATAATTTTTCCTCAAATGATTGCTTTCTTTTTTAAAATATCTATTTTTTTCCTCCTTCCCAGCTCCAGAGGAGAGAAAAAAAAAAGAAAACTTCTGTAACAAATATTGGTTATTCATCCTTTGTTTAGAAGAGGACCAATGATATCACAGGGTGATGTCTTGACTTACTCTTGAATTGGATTTAAGTGAGACAATGTTGCACAAAGTCATCAGTCTCTCAGATTCCAGAGTCAACAAAGTCCAGTGGCAAGACAAAAGTCAAGATGCCCAGAGATGGCCTAGGATGCAAAGGATGACCTTGGTATCTTTAATGTCTGACCAAACTCTAAGCGTTCTATAGTACCTGCTTCAGCAGATTGAAACAAGTTGTTTTCATCCATCCATTCTTCTGGGTGAAGTCTTCACCCAGATGGGGTAGATATCCCCTTAACTCACTGATGAATTTGAGGCCTGTCAGTTACCCTCAACCAGGGTTAGCCTGTCTGCCAAGATGGTTTTACTGTGGCATGGCTGCTTGCACAGTATAGCTTATTGGAGCCACAGGTGAGAGTTGAGTGAAAGATGGACACCAAAAGTGAATAAGCAGTCCTGAAAAGGGATTGGCAAGCCCTCATACCAGAGGTGCTAATACTCTTTGCATACCCCAAACACTCCTATAACAAATATACATAGCAAAGCAAAACAAACTCTCATAAAGGACATGCAAAAAATGTGTCTCATTTTGCTTATTAGTCCATTAGCTCTCTGTCAGAAAGCAGGTAGTATTCTTCATTATCAGTACTCTGGAATCATGAATGATCATTGCATCAAATTGAGTTCTTCAGTATTTCAAAATTGTTTGATTTCACAATATTGATATCATAATATAAATTCTTCTCCTTTTTCTCACTTCACTTTGTATCTATCCAAACAATTATTTCCAAGTTTCTCTGAAATGATATCTTTTCTTCCTTGTCCAAATACCTCTGTAGCCTATTTAACCCAGAAAATCACTTTTAAGTAAGGCCCTTTCCCTTCCTTCCTTTGGTGAATTCCTCTCAGAGTTTCCATTTTGTGAAGGGGACTCCAACTATGCCTATTGTGAGTTCACTGTGAAAACAAACAAACAACCAAACATCTGATTCAGTACAGCAAAATGCCTTAAAGGCTTTCTTCCAACAAGGAATCTCCAATTCATGTCAAAATCACACCCTGAAAGATGTAAGGATGATTTTCCCTTTGGTGATTAGGATCAAGCAAAGAATAAAATAAGTTGACATGTTCACTGAAGGTGTTTATCTTTGTTATAGATGACAACCACCACAGAGTTCAATAGTGATTCCCCATAGATGGTAAGGCTCTTCAGATGCTCCCGTTTGCAAATGACACTACTGTCACTGCATCAAACCCAAGACCATTTTGGAGCCTCCTAAAAGAGGTCCATCATCCCTAAAGACTTTTAACTATTATTCACCCAAGAAAAAAAATCTCCTCTTTTCACCCTTCTTTCTCTTCTTATCCATTCACCACATACCACTGTGCTAGATGAATCCAATATTCTTCAGGACCTCTCTCCTGATTTATACTTATCATTAGCTGTACTGACAGTCAAAGTGAAAGGTTGAATTAACTATACAGTTGATTATACACTAAAATAATAAGCATTTGCCCTATGTAGCTGGACCATTTTATTTACCTTACTTCCAAATAGTTTCTCTGTTTAAAATTTAAAAAAAAGACTTGTTTGAGATCCCTAGAGAATATTCCTTCCTAACTTGAGTCAGTAAATGAATACCCATCAGTAGTTAAATATCTAGCACAATGATTGGAGCCAATAACAGGTACCCATAGTACGAATAATGAAACAGTTCCAAATAATTCAGGTCAATAATCTGCTTTCCTGGGAATTACCTTGATAACACCTTTGTTTTCTTCCTTAATTCTATTTACTTGTAAAGAGCAATTGCAAGAATAAGAATGTCTTTCTAAACTCAATTTGGTATGCAAATAGCTGATTTATGCAATTACCCAATATGCAATTATAAGGAACAGCAATGAGTGGATTCTAATTGGACCAGATCCACACCACCTGATTCTTATAAACATAAATACATTGGAGCGTTAAGTAATATGCAATTAAATAGAGTACAAGCTAGTCTCTCTAGGCAAGTCTGCCTACCCACCTTTTATCTTGTTTCTGTATCAACTATGGTGAATCAGAAAGAGGTGGAGTGAGGCAATCAAAAAGGAGTATAGATACAGTTGGGTCTGAGCTGATGGGATTTTTGTGATTCATAGAGCTAAATACTAAATTAAGAGCTGGTTGTTCTAAAGGCAAAAACATCAAGGACTTCACTGTACTTTGGAGGGCATTAGCTTCACTAGATTCCACCATGCCTGCTGGGTCATTATTAACTGGGCAAGGAACAGTTTAGAACTCTAAGTGGTAGCATTTACTTCCTTGGTGATGAAGTGTTGATAAATAAGTATGAAAACATCTTTATTACTATGGCTTGTTAATCTTTGAAATAAATAGTTTATTTCTTCTCTAGTAAATCAATGTGAATTGGGCTGGTACTCTTATCTTTTACTAAGCATTAAATAGTAAATTTGTAAGAAAGAGCTAAGTTTCTTGAGGGCAAGGACCCTTCTTATATCCCTTTTTATTCCCTGAAATGCTTACATGTAAAATAAACATCTGGCATGAGCTCCTTCCCTAACTTTCCCTGATCATTCCCATTCTTTTTCCTCATAACCTTTTCCCCAAGGTCAACCAAGAAGTCAAACAAGAAGTATTCAGTGAGCGCCTACTATATTTTGGGCACTGTAATAGGGTTGTGCGGGAATACATGAATATCTAAGTATTCTTCTACCACAACTTGTTTTCTTTGTTAGTTGCTTTTTAATATTTGTGTATGTGACTTCCAGATGCATTTTCACAGGATCAATACATTGCACAGTGCCTTATGTAGCACTTATTTAAACTATTGAACTGTTACATTTTTGTCTTTGCATCTCTAGTGCCTTACATGTAGTAGATTTATTGCATTATGGTCCAAAAAGAGTGCATTTAGTATTTCTGCTTTTCTGTATTTGTTTTTGTTTGTTTGTTTGTTTTTATGTCCTAATATCTGTTCAGTTTTTGTGAAGATACCATATACAGCTAAAAAAAAAGGTATATTTTTCTCTTACCATTCAATTTTCTCCAGAGATCTATCATACCTAATTTTTCTAAAATTTCATTCATCTTCTTAACTTCTTATTTATTTTATGGCTAGATTTATCTAGTTCTGTGAGGGATAAATTGAGGTTCCTAACTAATATAGTTTTATTGTCTATTTCCTTCTGTAATTCATTTAACTTTTCCTTTAAGAATTTGGATGTTAGTGTTTAATGTTGATGTTATTTCATTGTCTATGGTACCTTTTGGCAAAATTTAGTTTTCCTGATTATCTTTTTAATTAGGTCCATTTTTTATTTTGCTTTGTCTGAGATAACTATTACTACCCTTGCCTATTTTACTTCAGCTGAAGCATAATAAATTCTGCTCCAGCCCCTTATTTTAACTTTGTGTGTGTGTCTCTGTTTCATACTGTGTTGGTATCCTGTTACTTGTATCTGTTTCACGTGTGTCTCTTGTAAACAACATATTATTAGATTCTGGTTTCTAATCCATTCTGCTATCAGCTTGTTTTATGGGTGAGTTCATCCCATTCATATCCAGTTATGATTGTTGGGTATTTTCCTCCATCTTATTCTCTTCTGTTTATCCTTTTTTTTTTAATAAACTGTCCGTCCCCAAAAGCCTGTTTTGCTTCTGACCACTGTCTCCCTTAATCTGCCTTCCCTCATGTCACCCTCCTGCCTTTCTGTTAACCCCTTCCTCTCCTACTTCCTGGATTTCTGTACCCAACTGAGTATGCATATGTGTTCTTCTTTCTTTGAACCAATTCAGATAAGAGTAAGGTTCAAATATTGCCAGTTTCCCTGCTCCCATTTCCCCCTCCACTGTCAAAACTCTTCTTTGTGCACCTCTTTCATATGAGATAATTTTCTTCATTCTTCCTTTCCAAGTAGTAGGTTCTTAATAAATGTTTTTTTCAAATCCAAGAAACATTTATTAATCACTTTCTATATATAAGGCATTCTAGGTGCTGAGGCTACAAAGACAAACAGCAGTTCCTGTTCTTGGGGACTTTGTATTCTATTGTGATGGACACCACACACACACACACACACACACACACACACACACACACACATCTCGCATACATATCTATGAATATACATGTGTGTAGTATCTATCCCAATACTATATACATATATATCCAACACACACATAAACACATATATATATATGCAGATAAATGCAGGGTGTTCTAAAAATCTTAGTACAGTTAAAAAAATTAATAGATTAAAACTGCACTGTTACTTTTGGGACACCTTATAAATACAAAATTATACAAAATAATTTCAAGAGGGAAATAGCACCAAGGTTGAGGGCTGTCAGGAAAAGGCCTTGTAAAGAAAGTAACATCTGAGCTATGCTTTGCAGAAGACTGGGAATCCTAAGAGAGAGAGGTGAGAAAGGAGTGCATCCCAGACATGGGGTGGGAGATGACAACTGTATTGGCGTCCTATTGTTTGTCTTAACCTCATGGAATGATGTTCTCTCATCATCTGATGGTGTACTTGCCCTAGGCATCAAAATTCCTAGTTACAGCCAACATTAATAAATAAATCTTTGAGGTTTACTGAGGCAAGACATACAAAGGAATGGATTTTATCAAATTGTTGCCACTTGCCAATCAGAAAATAGCCATCAGGAATCATAAAGAATTAACATCTACTCGTAGAAGAACACCTATTCCTGTGAACATTAAATTGTGTAGTTTCTTTAAATAATGCTTGGTATATTGTATTTGAGGTCATACAATTCTTTTTTTTTTTTTTTGCTTAGGCAATGGGGTTAAGTAACTTGCCCAGGGTCACACAGCTAGTAAGTGTTATGTGTCTGAGGTCGGATTTGAACTCAGGTCCTCCTGAATCCAGGGCCAGTGCTCTATCCACTGCACCACCTAGCTGACCCAGGTCACACAATTCTTACTCAAGCTTAATATTAACCCAGTATTTGAGTATACTAGTTTTCTATGCTGCCTGGATCATAGTAAGCACTTAACAAATGACTGTTAATTTATTGATTGATTGAAATAGAAACAACAGAGTGTAATGGAAAGACTGTTGTCCAATGAGTCAGGAGAACTGAGCTTAAACTACAGTGCCAACACTTAGTAGCTGTGGAACCCTAAGCAAGTGAGTTTACTACTTTGAGCTACCGTTTCCCCTTCTGTAAAAGGGTGATAATTATTCTAGAGATAATATATGTATAATGTTTTATAAACTTTAAATCAAAAGAGTTTTATAAGTATGTTATTATTAACAATTATTTTTAGAGATTGAGGAGAGATGTGTGTTAAATCAAGAGTGAAGCTAGCAAAGTATTAATCCCAAGAACAAGGGCAAAGGAGAGAAAGAGAAAGAAACACGGTAGAGACTTCACATTCCCAGAAGAACTTAAGGGGCAGTATAGACACTGATACCAACTCAAGGATAGCCAGGAGAATGATCAAGTTCAAGGGCTTAGGTGAGAGTGTTGGGACAAGCGGGAATGTTTAATACCCAAGAAACCCACATCTATGTAAGTATCCATCATTCACTTATAGTTTGAGCTCCGTGTATTGGTCTGTCTATTGTCTACTTATCTGTTTTTGCAAGGCTGATGTCAAGGAGAGTATCTATTACAATGGGCTAGCTAATATGCTGCTCTTGAAGGGCCAGAGCCTTCACAAGCTAACACCCATAGACAACTTTCTGTTCCCAGTGCCACATTTTTGGAAGACAGTGACAAACCAAAGTACATCCAGAAATGAGTGATCAAGAATGGAGAGGGGATGAGAAACTATGTCACATGAGGAGCAGGGGATGGTTTACAATGCAAACTCCCTGAACACAGGGACTTTTTCTTTTCTTTTCTTTCTTTCTTTCTTTCTTTCTTTCTTTCTTTCTTTCTTTCTTT
>NW_020954598.1:17647210-17648424 GCF_900497805.2 Vombatus ursinus
CTTTCTTTCTTTCTTTCTTTCTTTCTTTCTTTCTTTCTTTCTTTCTTCTTCTTCTTCTTCTTCTTCTTCTTCTTCTTCCTCTTCTTCTTCTTCTTCTTCTTCTTCTTCTTCTTCTTCTTCTTCTTCTTCTTCTTCTTCTTTCTTCTTCTTCTTCTTTTGCCTATCAGCTGAAGGCATCAAGTAACATTCATGTAGAAGGTTATGTTTGAGCCTTGAAGGAAACTAGGGTTTCTGTGAGATGGAGGTATGGAAGAGGTGCATTGCAGACAAGGGAGAAAATAAGTGAAAAGGCATGTAGGCAAGAAATGGGATGCCAATTACCTGGAATAGCATGGGCAGTTTCTCTGGCCTCCAGAGTACATATTAAAGAGTAACTCACAGTAAAAATGGAAAGTTATGTTGGAATAAAGTTGTGAGGGGCTTTAAGTACCAAATAGAGAAGTTTATATTTGATCCTAGAAGTAATAAGGAACCAGGGAAGTTTACTAAACAGGGGAATGACATTGTCACAACTGAACTTTAGGAAAATCACTTTGGCAGCTTTAAGTATGGAGGAGAGAGACAAGAAATTTTAAATAGAAGAATGATTGGGAGGCTATTGCAGTTATCCAGGTGAAAGATGATGAGGAACTAGACTAGTAGCTATGTGAGTAGGAAAAAGGGAGGGATGGGTGTGAAAGATGTTGTGGAGGTAGAAACACTAAGATTAGGAACTGATTGGATATGTGAAGTGAATAAAAATGAGGAGACAAGGATGAAATCAACCCTGCAAAAACAGATAAGTAGACAACAGACAGAACTAGGAGGTGGAGAAATAATATGTTCCACTTTAGACATGTTGAGGTAGAGATATCAATGGGATATTCAGTTTGAAATGTCCAATAGGCAGTTGGTGATGCAGAACTAGAGCTCAGGAAAGAAACTAGGGCTGGAAATATCTGAGAATAATTAAGCTAGAGTTGGTAATTAAACCCATGTGAGCTGAAGAGGTCACCAAGAGGGAGGGTGTAGAGAGAGAAGAGGCCCAGGATGGAGCCTAGGACAAATGTGCTAGTTAAGGGGCTTTTAAGGAGGATGATGACTGAGAAGGAGCGATCACATAGGCAGAAGAAGAACTAGGATAGAGCAGGGTTCCAACGGAGACTGAGAAGGAGCAATCAGACAGGCAGAAGAACTAGGAGAGAGCAGGGTTCCAAAGGAGACTGAGAAGGAGC
>NW_020954598.1:17648434-17680729 GCF_900497805.2 Vombatus ursinus
AGGGTTCCAAAGGAGACTGAGAAGGAGCGATCAGACAGACAGAAGAACTAGGAGAGAGCAGGGTTCCAAAAACCCAGAGAAGAAAGAGTATTCAGGAGAGGGTGGTTAAAGTCAGGAAGGACTATGACTGAGAAAAGGCCATAACGTTTTGGTACAAGAAAAGAGGGGATGGAAGGGGCATGAACAACAAAGTTCATTTTCTGAATCATTTTACCTAGGGCTGGTCCTGGTTCTGAGGGTAACACAGACAAATTCAGCCACCAAGGCTGAATAAACTAAATTGACATTTTAGAGAGAACACGTGGAGAAGCAGCAAGAGGAAGCATGGAGGGGTGAATTAAACACAAGGTACTCCCCCAAAACAAACAAATAAACCTTGTCTTTTTGGGGGAAAAATGAGACTTTTGGAAAATGTTGTATAATTCTTCCTAAGTCAACCTTCTTCTCCAGTTTTAGGTTTCTATGGCCTTCACTAACACATTCTAATGCTGGTATTCCCAGGAGAAAATTAGCATCTTAACAGATTTCCAAGTATTTCAATAAGCACAACAGAATCCATTTGATAATAAATCTAGCTATGTAGCAGAAGGGATAGAATGCTGGGTGTGAAGTCAGGAAGATCTGGGTGCAGGTCTTCTCTCTGACGCTCTAGCTGTGTGACTCTGTAGCTCTCAGAAGTTACCTACTTATAGACCAATCTGAGTAAAGAGTTCTCCAAATCAGAAATCCTTTGCCTAGTCCCAAGTTTTAAGTGTGAGTGTTTTGAAAAGTATTCAGATTTAGAACCAAAATATCTCTCTGTTCTAGACTCAGCTTTGTGATTTTCAGAAAAGATTTGGACTAGAGATCATTTAGATCTCTTATTTTATAGATGAAGAAAATGAGGACCTGAGAGGTGATTTGGCTGGTGCCCACTCCACAGAGTCAATGTCAGAGCCAGCATTCTAAATCCCAAATCAGTGTTTTCTAATTATGTTATTCGGGGCAAGTCAGTTAATCTTTTTTCTCAGCTGGTAGCTGATACCTTTGACCCACCTCCTGGTACTATTCATGCACATTCCCCATCTCACCACTCAATTTTGAGCTCCTTGAAGGCAAAAACTAGATTGGTTTTCATCTTTATATATCTAGCCCCTTGAGCATAATCAGTCAGTCAAATAATAAGGATTTATTAAGCCCCTACCATGTGCCAAGTTCTGGGAACACAAAGAGAGGCAAAATTAGTCCCTACCCTCAAGGAACTCACAATCTAATAAGGAAAGCAACAAGCAAAGAAATATGTGCAACCACACAAAATACAGGATAAATAGGAAATAACCAACAGAGAGTAGGCACTAGAATTAAGAGGAGTTGAGAAAAACTGTCTGTAGAAGTTGATATTTTAGTTGGGACTTGAAGGAAGACAGGGAAGCCAGTAGGTGGAGATGAGGAGGAAGAACATTATAGACAAGGGGGGACAGCCAGAGAAAATACCCAGAGTCAAGGGATATTGTCTTGTTTGTGGAACAGCAAAGAGCCCATATCACTAGACTGAAGAGTACATGCAAGGAAAAGGGTGCAAGATCTGAGAACACTGGAAATATAGGGAAACTGGGTCATGAAGGGCTTTGAATGTCAAACAGAGGATTTTGTATTTGATCCTATTACGGCTAGGGAACCACTGGAGTTTGTTGAGTAGAGAGTTTAGGGTACTATTACTGGATTTGCATCGCCCACATAAGTAAGTGTTTAATAAATGTTTACTGAATTGAAACTTGGATTTGTTTCTTTTAACTATGGATTTCCTTTCTTCAAGGCTCTGTCCTAATGTTTTCATCCATAAAATAATTGAAGGCAAAAAATGGAATTTACCAAGTTTGCAAATAACATAAGGCTGAATGAAAGAATTATCGTACTATATAACAGAATCAGATTCCAAAGAGGGCTCCACTAAATGAAATGATGGAACGAGTCAAATAAGTTATACATAGTATAACAAGAATAGAAGAAATTAATGCTTTGAGTTGGAGTTAAACTAAGCAGGGGCCATCTCTACTTGTGCTGCTCTATATCTTGCCACAGGACCCAGATGGCTCTGGAAGAGAGTGAGGCTGGTGACTTTACCCAGCCTGCCATCACTTAAATCCAATTCATTTGCAAGTTGTTGCATCACCTTCCTGATGCTATGGTCCTCTTCCAGAATGAAGGACAATCAACAACCTGTGAGTAGTCTAAGCTGCCGCACTGAGGACCCAATTGTTCCAGTTGAGCAACACAGCTTCTTCATTTCTTCCTTCCCTCTCTCATCACCTCTCAACTCCTTTCCTCCTTCCTCTCCCTCCATCCACCTTACCTGGGGGTGTTCTGCCCAAAGGCATGTAAATTTTGGTGGCTGAAACCTAGCAAGATATCTTGGGGTTTATGGGCTAGATTTCTTTCCTAAAGACCATGCCTTAAACTCAATTCACTCTGGCTTTCATTGATTGTCCAACAATAGGTTCCAGCCCAAGCCCTACTTAGTGGGGGTCATTGTTTGGACCCTGATAGCCCAGACTGAATAGAAATAGCAATTGTTTCTATTTTGGCCAGAAATCCTGAGAGTCTTCCCCTCCGAAATTGGTTTTTTTTTAATTAGGTAAAACTCTAACTCACTTCTTACCTAGCCTTAATCGCTGAATGGGTGTTGCCTCAGTCAAAGTGAACTCCATAAAACCTTAGCTTAAAAAAGACCAAGGTCTCCCACTGCATCCAGGGCCACCTTCAGTTGTCCTGATCTGTATCTTGCCTCTGGACCCAGATGGCTCCAGAGGACAGAGTGAGGTTGGTGACTTGGCACAGCCTTCCTTCACTTAAATTCAATTCACTTGTAAGTCATGTCATCAACTCTCTGATCACATGGTCCTCTTCAAGAATGAAGCACAAACAACAACAACAAACTAAATAACCTCTGAGGATCCTTCCAACCTACTCTAAGTTTCTATTCTATTTCTAGCATCTTTAATGACATACGTTTGTTGGGTAAGTTGTAAGGGGGATTCTTATTTCAATATTGGTCAGACTAGATGCCTCTGAAATCCTTTCCAACATACTGAATTCTGTGAACTGTGTAAACTCCTTATTTTAAAATAATTGAATTCAATTTAACAAGTATTTGTGAAGCACATATTATATTTTACTTTGGGTGAAAGGAAACAAGTCACCGGGAAACTTATAATGTATATGGTAATCTAGAAGGTTTCAGCTAAACCTAACTTCCCACAAGCTACTTCATGAATGATAAGAAGCAGAACCAAATAAAATAAGAGAACAACAAACAAAAGAAATGAAGAAACAGAATCTTCAGTAGAGTAATGTTCCATAAAACAAACAGATAGGCAATACAATAAAGGGCCACTCTACTAGCTTCATTCATTCTGGGCCCTGCCAGGTTCAAACCAGTACAGAAGGGGAAAGGGTTGGAGCTTCCTCATTCTCATCCAGAACCAAGTTACCAAAAATAAATGAGTATATACATATGTACATATATGTATATATATGTACATATATGTATATATATACATATATGTATATATACATATATAGATATATATATATATAAAGTGTGAGTTCACTGTAAATGGAGATGAAATAAAGGAAATTGATAGAAATATTATACTCAAGCATATGTCAACAAAACTGGAAACTTTGATGCAAGGGATGTGTTGTACTTCTGATCCTATCACTCAAAAATATTTTTGGAACATCTTTCTAAATTCCTTTATACATGACAGCATGTATTCAGACATTTAGGGTCACGTAATAAATAAACTGTCTTTATATCCTGATTCTATTTGCTTTGGCCTCATTTAGATAATTACAGATGGGAGAAATGCTCAAAGGCACTGGAATTCTTCAATTTTACACAAATCAGGGATAATTTCTGCGTAAGGTAGGAAGCCATGGAAGAGGTTCTGGTGCTTGGAATCAAACAGAGTCTGCCACATTTTAGCTGGGTGACCTTGAGCAAATAACTTCCCCTCTCTGGGCCTAAGTTTTCTCAACTAGAAAACGGGTAGAACCCATCAGATCCTCTCTAGGGTTAACATTTTGTTAACTGTCAAATGCCATCAATTGCTAATTTCCTGTCATAAATTATGAGGTCTACATAATCTTAGATCAGTAGCAGAGACATTAAGGACTTCTCTGGGATCACTCAGTTAGTAAATGTTTGAGGTGAGATTTCAGGCCTGGTCTTCCTGATTAAGTCTAGACCTCTAATCAAAAAACCAGTGATGTCAAACTCAAATGGAAATGATCCCTTGTGGACCACATGTTGACTTTCAAAACCCCAGGCAGCAAGTTTGAC
Organism: Vombatus ursinus; assembly: GCF_900497805.2. Lineage (NCBI taxonomy): Eukaryota > Metazoa > Chordata > Mammalia > Diprotodontia > Vombatidae > Vombatus > Vombatus ursinus. The sequence continues at coordinate 17,652,759 of NW_020954598.1, forward strand.
ACCTCCACACTACCTCATGCTATAGGAATTCTTTGCCAGAGGAACAGCAAGTGATTTGGGGAATCAAAATGGGACCTTAGGAATGTGAGCTAAGAGAAGAATAGAAAAAAAGGATGGAGTCAGGGGTAGGCAGATAAATGTTTAACAACTAGTTCTGTGGGGGGGGGGGATGTATATACAATATACTTTTAAGTTTAATCTGAATTATTCATATTTTCTCCATCACTTTCTTAAGTTTAGAAATCAACAAAACCTGATTTGTAGTGTTTGACAATTTCTGAGATATGAACGCTCATACTGAAAATTTAACAATCTGCTGTCATAAACTTCCTCTATCACATCCCTAGACAGAGGCACCAAGTAAAGGATAAACTTGGATGTTGCCCTTAATTAATTAGTACTGTGAGTTAGAAGAGAATCTTAAGTTCTTTCCCTTTTCAGGGAGACTTCAACCACTGTGCAGTACTGTAAGGATAGAAGCTTGGAAAGATGCCTGACTAAGGTACGACTCAGGCGTTGTCTTCATTGAGCCCAAATATTTTCCCCTAGCCATGCAGCCTTAACCCTAGGGGACTATATAGATCCTTTGCTGAGGTAAAGATCACCAGAGAGTGAATGGAAACATTTGTTTGACTTTCTAACATTTATACTTTCATGCGAGTCCTTTGTAATTTTTGCTGGCAAAATAAAGATTGTCCTGTATTTGATGTACTACTGTTATTCTGAGTGCTTATCATGGCCTTGAGGGCCCACTTGCCTTCTCTGTAGAGGCCCAGATATGAGCTATATTCTGATGTTCCAAAAGACATCCCTGGGTGGGAGAACATGGCAGAAAGAGGAGATATGTGAGAAGACTTCACAATTAAACCCAGAGCAACAGTCCTGAACCACGGGTTATGTCTGATGTTGATCTTAACCAAAGGCATAGTTGTACCCCCTGAGGCTGTTGTTCTTTAAACAGAATCCTCCATATGGCTCAAACAATAAAGAAAAAGGTCTACATTAACTTCAGAAAGAAAATTCTGTGACTCAAGAATTCTTCCCACAGTTATTGATCACACTCAAACTAACTCTGAAAGAATAAGCAGAGAGTTATTTTCAATAGTGGGAGATACCAGCTTCTTTACTCCCATAGAACCCAGAAGCATAGCACTGTATTCTCTTTGCCCTCCATTTTTATTCTCTTGAGGTTTTGACCTTCATCAGATGTCAAGTGTATTTGTCAGGCCACTATAAGGCAAGAATAGAGGACTGCATATCAGTTATTATTCTCAAATTTTTTTTTCTTTCTTCCTTTTCTTCTTTTAAACTCCCTTTTCTATAAGCAAAGCTTCACTAAAATAGAATGACAAAAGCTTTTGGAATTAGGTCACTGCAGGGATGATTACAGGCCGGGTTCTCTTTGGTGTATTGGATGGCTCAGATTTCTGGAACATAATAGCTAAAGGAATCTTCACAGAATCAAAGAATATCAGAGCTGGAACATGGGGGAGTCATGAGAGCTCAGGCATAGAAGTCGAAAGACCTGGATTTGAGTCATAGCTCTGATACTTAACTAGCCATGTGACTTTGAGCAAGCCACTTAAACTCTTTGGCTTCTGAGTCCTCATCCATGATATGGAAGGGTTGGACTAAGTGATATCTAAAGTCCTTGTAACTGCAAGTCTTAAGAAATATATTAATAACTTCACAAATACTAATAGAGATGACCTGGAAACCTAGACTGATCCCTTCATTATACAGAGCTGGATACTGAGGCTCTGAGAAGTGAACTAATTTTCCTATGATCATGGGACCAGCATCATAGCATCTCAGAGTTGGAAAGGCATACAGAGGACATAATTCCAATGTAGAGCTGAAAAAGAAATTTCCTCTATAACTTGCCCAATCAAAACCAGCCTTTGCTTGGAGATGTCCAATGAGGAAGAAGCCCCTATTCCCTAAGGAAGCTCCTTCTACTTTGGGGCAACTCTAATTGTTAGGAAGGTTTTCCTAAATTAATATCTTTATAATTTCCACCCTTTGCTCCTTGTTCTGCTCTCCAGGCCAAGTAGGCTTTTCCTCCTCACAACAACCTTGAGAGGTAGTGTTATTATTACCCCCATTTTACAAATAAGGAAACTAAGGCTGAGAGCAATTAGTTTACTTTCCCAGAGTCCCACTGCCAAGAAAATGAAATAGGATTTAAACTTGGGTCTTTTTTTTTTTACTCTAAATCCAACTCTCTATCACATTACATCACTAGACCACAAATCTAATACTTGTATGACAAGATCAAAGATTTAGAGTTGGAAAATACCTCAGAGGTCATGTAGTCCAACCCCACATGTTGAAGATGAGGAAATTGAGGTTCAAAGGTGAGATTGAGCGGCTTGCCCAGGGTCACACAGGTAGTGACAGAGATGGATTTTGAAGCCTGGTTCTTTTGCTCTCTGTGCTATATCAGTCTCCACATCTACTTTCTTTCTACTCTGTCACTGACTCAATTCCTCCCTTCCTTCACTCTCCCCACCCCCTACTTTTGTTGATCTTTCTTTCAGTCCTACAACCTCAGCTCAAAAACCTTCCCTCCCTGAAGCAACTGTTCATATCCAATTTGCTCTCTGATTACCTCGATACTTAGTGTATCACATTAAGTGCCTTTTATTCAACAGCCCCCAACATTTGTAGATGGTATCAGTGTTTTTTTCCCTCTAGGGTATAGATTGATGTTTTCATCAATCAGATCAAGGACTGTGGTTCCATTCTGCTGGCTCCTCCAAGTCATGATGGAATTGTGTGACTTATTTATTTAGTTTTCATTTAAGAACAGATTGTAATAAATGTAGCCAATGCCCCATAGAGGATATCTGTCTGGAGGAAAGCTCCAGTACAGAACAGCCATAGATGTCCCTGAAAGTGTTTAAGGATGTAAAGTGGGCTTTCAAATGAAGTGGCCATCTGATTCTTCCATAGCAATCCATGGAGCTGGACAACGAGATCTTGGCTCTGATAACTCTCTTCATGAGACCTATCCTTCTCAGGCTCTCATTTGCATCAAAGGTTTTTCTATGTTAGCCCCAGGGGTACATAAATCATTGCATCTGATATCTATTTATGAAACTTGTGCCTGTGTAGGGGTAGACTTACAATGTGTCTTCATTACTTGTAGGAAATGCAAAGGGAATTACTGTCCGCTCTTGTCCCCTGCCATAATGCCTTAGTTTACACTGAAGCAGGAATAATGTTTCCCTTCTTTTTAATAAGATCAAGCCATGTTCCTAAAATTCAATTTATCCTCATATTAAACATGTCTGGTCACTTCTAGTTGACCAGAGTTTTTGTTTATAATCACAAACAAGGATACACATAATAATATAAGGGGGTACGTATCTGGAGGTAAATGGCATAAATGAATAGAAGCTGCTTTTAGGTAGTAGCTGAGAGGACCAAACTTCTGACTCTCCTGCTTTTTCTTCCCCTAATTGAGCAAGAAGCATGGTGGGGTCTTGTGGCAAACATATCACCAGTTATGATTACTACTTTCCTATAGTAGCAGACCACCAGAGTCTCAGAGGAAAGGGGCAAGGGAGCAGACATCCAGAAATCAGATACATCACTCGACCTTGCCTGCCATACTTCTTTCCACAAGATGCCAAGATGGATGATCTCTTCCAGCTTCTGTCTCCCACAAGATTTCAAGGCCAAGTTTTAAAAGACATCGCCAAACTGAGGGACTCTGGGAAAGAGTATCTTCATCTATTTCCTAATTCTGACATCTCTATGGCAACATCCAGGCAGCAGCCCAGGAGCTCCATTACATAAGCATTTAATTGAGTTAGATAAATAGTAATAAAAGCAAAAGCATTCTTCAACATATAACATAAAATTTACATCCCATTATATCCCTAAACCCACCTTCTCTCAAACAAGAAATCTTCTCTGGACTAAAGTCTTCTTGTCTCTTTCTCTCTTCTAGATCGGGTATGAAAAGCAATTTGGAAATGTATTCTTCAGGTTCCAGTGAGACCTAATTCAAAAAGAGGTTACCCTTTTCCCAACTCACATAGTCTGCACCATCTAAAGTTCAACTTCTCATTCACTGCTCTAAGGATAAATATGCTCTAAGTATTATACTTTCTCCTTGTTTGAAACCCACATATGAGCTGCTCATTCCTTTGGACTGCCCAGGCCCAGCTCACCTCTTTTGCTGGCTTAAATGTATGAGATTCCACTGAACTTTAGTCTGTCCCTATAAGCCCAATTGTGGAAACTCAATATAGATTAAAAAAAAAAGTTTCAGGCTATGGCAACATGACACAGACCAACAGTCATTATCTAGTGACCATTATAGCAGAGGAATTGCCATAGTATTGGGTACCACTAATGTACCCAAATAAAAGTACCATTAAGAGACTTCCCAATATTTGTCCTTCAAACTCCAAATGATTCCCTGTATGAAGTCACATACTCCTGGCTGTGATTATCAACCCTGAGAAAGTGTTGGAGGTATATTAGTATTAAATATAAAATCCTTATGAGAATGATCTATGCATATAGCCAGGGTTTCTGTGATTAAAATATGAGAAAGATACACAAATGATTTTCTATAGATGTTTATAACTACACAATTGATAAAGAGGGGCAGGGAATACAAAATCTCATCATGGTTACTATCCATTGATTACAAAACAAACATTTGACTCAGTACAGCAAAACTATACAATCAAAGATTTCCTCCAATAAGTCTAATAGTCATAAGATTCATATTAGATTCCTTGACAAAAGCAGCCAGAGAGATAACTGTTCAACAACCTTTGATAAGAAGTGGTTTAAATGGACTCTAAGACAAGATGATACATATTTACCAAATGTGAGTTCATAACTTAGCTTAGTTCCTACATAGCATCAATCCCACCAATTTCCCATTCAAAGGCAGCTTAACTTCTGGCTAAGTTCTTACGTTGGACTGGGGTCCCAAAGATCACTCTAACCAATTCTCATCAATGCTGAACTGGCTAGGATTTCATCTCCTGGATTCCTGTAGCTCAAGCTCCTTCAGAAACTCCTTTCCTTGTCCCTAGAATGGAAAATAATGAACAAATAGGCCAAAGAGAACCTGTTTCTTGGGGATCATTTGACCTTAAGGGGGAATTGAAAGGCCTTCCCCTTTATGATATATTTCTTTTACTGAAGGTTGTCACAAGATGAGAGAATAAGGGAAAGAGTGGCAGAGGAGGCAGAGAGGAAGTTCCTGAAGCTGGAGTCCTTTCTGAATGTCTCCAAAGCCAATCAAAGAGCCAACTAGTTCCAGAGTGTTGATGCACACTTCAGCATCTCCAAGACATTTTCCTCATACATCATCACAATTCTCCTAGTAGCAGCATCCTCCATATGGAGGGATGTCTCTTCAGGTAGTCTGGACATTTGCCAAACTCCCATTGTAAACCCATCTTTTTATCATTGATATTCTCCTTGTTATGCTCTTTGGTTGCAAATCTTGGAAATCTATGATCATCAAAGAATCAAAATGCAGGTGACCTAAAGGATGAAGGAAAGGCATACAAGAGGAGTAAGTTGGCTGAATTATATTTCCAATGGTCAATAGATAGATAGATAGATACTTCTTGGGAATAAGTGGCCATTGGAAATACAATGCAGCCAACTTATTGCTACTATATATGTTTTCTTCATCCTTTTGGTCACCTACCATTTTGATTCTTTGACAACCATGGATTACTAAGATTTGCAACCAAACAGCATAACAGAAAAAGAATATGAATAATTTGAAGATATGCATGTGTGTGTGTGTGCGTGAATGAGAGAGAGAGAGAGAGAGAGAGAGAGAGAGAAGGGTAAAAGCTGGTAGAGAGAAGGAAAGGAAGAGAGAGGGAGAGGGAGAGAGGGATTATAGAATATCAATAACATGCAGGAAATATATACTTCTTTCTACTCCTTTCTTTTTCTTTAGGTGTGACAGAGTTTGTTATGTTTCTTTATATAGCAAGGGATTAGAGGTCCTTGCCTTGCTCCCTCCTCTCTCCTCCTTGAGGATCTGAACTCCCTGCACCTCTAGCTGCCTCTCTGACTCCTCCCTCTCAAACTTTTTGGAAAAGGAAGGCAACAACCTTTATTAAAATCTCAAAAGAAAACACTTAAGGTACTTATACTTTGTGCAATGGGAAAAAATGGTGGACCAGGAGCCAAGAAGACTTGGGATCAATTCTGAGCTTTACCCCCAAACTTCTTGTATGACATTGGGTAATTTGCTTCCTTCTCTGTGAGATGAGAGGCTAGGACTAGATATTCTCTAAAGTCCTTTTCAGATCTAAACCTTATGAACTATTGTCATGACTGTGCTCTCTAGGTTCAATTGTAGCTCTTTTGATCTATAGGGCTGTTCTGACCTGCTCTCGTAGCCTATATTTTAAACTTTTTATGAGTGTAGGGCTGCTCCTGCCCCACTGAACAACTAATCAGCTATGGCAGCTCACATCAACAAACTACCACTAGGAAATCTTATCCCTGCAACTTGTTTCAGTTAGGGGAGGGGATGACCCTATTCCCCAACACTTTTGGGGAGAAATCAAAATCATAGCAGGCCTAGGGGGCCAGAGGGCACCAGAGGATGTTAGAGGAATCAGGTGTTCTACTAAGTACAGCAGGCTGTGAGAAGGTAATATTGACACAAATCAAAGGCTTCCCCTCAAAAAGAAAAAGGAAACAGACTATTAATCTTTTTCAATCTTGCCCTAGTTGGATCAATGATGACACCTCTTCCTGATATTCTGGAGCATCCTAGATGCTGGCCTCATCTGGCTTCTGCAGAGAAGGTAGTAGAAACTTCCAATTTAAAAATGATCTGGTGTAGTGGAAAGATTGCGGAGCTTAGAGTCAGAGCACCTGGGTTCATAACCTTGGCTCTGCTTCAAAGTGTCAAAAGGAGAAAAAAAATTAAGAATCTCTGCTTTAGTTATAAGGAAGTTTTTCCTGACATCCAGCCTAAATGTTCTACTTGGTAATTTCCACCCATTGCTCCTAGTTCTTCTCTTTGGTGTCAAACAAAAGAAGTTTAATTTTTCTTCCTAATGGCAGAACTTCAAATACTTAAACACAGCTATCTCGGTCACTAGAATTTTCTCATCTCCAAGCTAAACTTGCCTTGTTCCTTTAACCAGTCTGCATGTGATGTGATGCAGATAAGAAGCCCTTTCCTATTTAATTCTGTAGGAATTCAATAACCCAAGATCCTTTAACTTCATGGACAGTGGATCAGAAATCACATTTCTATTCTTTCAGTACTTCTGGATGTGGTTTATCTTGGTCAAGTAAACTGAATTCATCAAGGCTTTCGGTATTTGACTGTCTCCTTACTTATCCTGATTATCAACTTGTTATTATTCATTTTCTTCTGTTTTTTCCAGTCCATGACTGACAGAGAGAACATGCAAAATAATCACTGAGCAGATCTCTTCTCTCTTTGTCAGTTATCATCATTCTATTCAATCTGATCAGTGGTTCTAATTCTTATAGTTCTCCTCTTTTCTTTCCTATAACTTTAAAACCACATCTTGTTGTCTTGACTTTATTTGTCTGTTTCAGCTAATTCTGAGCTTTAGCACTCCTGACACTATTCTTAGAACAGTAGGTTTCACTTTTGTAGTCATCCTCCTATCTTCTGCACATATCTTTTAAAAATCTAAGTTGGTTGGTGAGCTCTCTGGAAAATAACGTTGGTTTCTGCAGAGGAATTCTCTTTTTCCTCCATAATACAACTATTTATTCTTTTGTTTTGCAAATTTAATTCTTCTGAGTTTCCTATCCTTGCTAGGCTTTAGAAATTGAGTCCATGGGACTTATTTACCCTTTTTCTAAATCTTTCAAAATCAACCCTTCTCAGATCTCTGGTAGAGATAGTAGTCTATGCTTGGATTTCCTTTCCTCTATCACAAATGTTAGGATAGAATGGTCACCTATTCCAAAGGTTCCCAAAATTTCCGCTCCAGAAATCAGTTCTTTCCTTTTTGTGAGAATCAGAGCCAGAATACAATTTCCCCTAGTTGCTGCTCTGCTTTTGGGAGTGGGAACTGGAAAAGAAGGAGGAGGAAGAGGAAAGGAAAGAGAGACAGAGACAAAAAGACAGAGGAAGAGAAGAAAAGAAAAAAGGGAAGAAAAAGGAAGAGAAGAGAGATGGCTGCATAATGGAAGACCCCCGTCTTTACTATATTATGCCTCTGAGTCAGATTTGTAATCTCTTTCTCAAACTTATTATCTAGGTCTTCTTAACAAACAAACAAAAACCATATTAAGATGCCCCATTGCCCCAATACACGCACACACACACACACACACACACACACACACACACACACACACACACGCACGGATCCATGACACAGAAAAGATTAAGAACCTCTGCTCTCAATCCTTTGATTAATCTACATTTGTCATGGGTGCCATTACTTTCATCATTCCAGTTACTATTCTCGGGACCTGATCAGCTTCAGCGAATTCTTCCTACAATGTGGCTTTTAGACCTGTATATAGCAAAGCAGATGTGTAGCCAGGGCAGAGTACAATGGGACAATTACTCCTCTCACTCTACTATTGTTGTTGTCGTTCAGTCATTTCAATAGTGTCTGACTCTCTGTGACCACATCTGGAGTTTTCTTGACAGATATTGGAGTGGTTTGCCATTTCTTTCTCCAGCTCATTTTACAGATGAGGATACTGAGGCAAACAAGGTTAAGTGACTTGCCCAGAGTCACACAGCTAGTAAGTATCTGAGGCCAGATTTGAATGCATGAAGTTGAGTCTTCCCTCTGACTCCAGGCCCAGTAACTCTATCCACTGCACCACCTAACTGCTCCTCACTCTGGTATTATGACTCTCTTAATGTAGCCTGAGATCATAGTAGCCATTTTTTTTGGCTGCTCTGTCATACTACTGACTAATTATTGAACTTGAAGTGTATTTTAATAAACTCTGAGATTTTTTTCATATGACCCTTTGTCTACTTAGGCTTCCTTCTTCTTGCACCTGTATAATTGATCATTTGAACTCAATTTTTATAGACAGTAGTTTGCATCTTAATAGATTTGGCTCATAATCCCAGCCTGTTGATATCTCTTAGGACCCTGACTCTATCATCCAACATGTCAGCTAGTACTATCAGTTTTGTGGGAAATTTGATAAGTATACCATCCATGCTTTTATTTAAATAATTTATATGTGATAAATGGCACAAGACCAACAGAAGGACAGAGATCTTCCTCTAAGATGACAGCAATTCAATTAATGACCACTCTTTTAATCAATTTATCCTGTCTAAAATCCAATCAATTGTACTATCAGCTAGACCAGCTACCTCAAAGCTTTTTTCACCCTACTCATATATCAGTTAAAAAAAATTATTTCTCAGTCTATGCATATTTATTCATTTATTTATTTTACATACCCATTACTGTACTGATATATCATATGCACTAAAACATAAATGAAAAAGAAATAAATGTAAAAAGAATGAGATAGGGATGAAACAAGACATTTTAAATGTTTTTGTTTTATTTATTAATAGTAGAAAAAACCACTCTTTTTTGCTGTTGAGAGCATGAAATTGACTGCTTCATTAAGTCAAGTCAGCAAGCATTTATTAAGCACCTACTATATGTCAGGCACTGTGCTAAATGTTAAGGATACAAAAAAGGGAAAAACAAAATAAAACATTATTTTCAAAATGCTTCTGTATGTGCTGTTAGATTTGAAAAATAATTATTAATAATTATTCAGTTAATTTTATCAATGTAACAACCAACCCAAGCAGGTGAATTTCTTTTTATTTCAGATTTTTTAATGGAAAGATCCACACGAGAATAAAAAATAATGGCTCATAATTAGTCAATGTCCATAACTTTTCAGCAGGAGTTATGTTTTTCTGTATGTAGCTAATCACCAGGTAAAATGCAAAAAGAAAAAGTGAATTGGCTCTGATTTCAATTTCACAAAGAGTTTTCAATATGAATCCATTCTTCTTTCTTTATGCGGCATCACACCTTAATTTCTTTTCTGCTTTTTGGATATTTTAGATGTGTTTCAAATTTAGATTACAGAAAGAGTAGGTATATCAAATGAAGTTGAAAAGATAGGTAGGGACCAGGTTATGAAGACTTTTTAAAGAGCATATATTTGAACTTAGGGGTAATAGGGAGCCATTTAAATTTATTAAGTTCGGGACTGACATATTCAAACCTGAGCTTTAAGAAAATAAGTTTGGTGGGTGTGTGGTTGATAGACCACAGTGGGACAGAGATTTGAAGGAGAACAAATAGGAGAACACTGCAATAATTTAGAGGAGAGGTAATGAGGGCCTGAACTAAGGTGGTGGCTGTGTGAATGGAGAGAAGGGGATGGATGGAAGGTTTTGTGAAGATAGGCATGACAAGATTTGATAACTGTTTGGCTATGTGGGGTGAGTAAAAGTCAAGAGACTAGCATGACATCAAATTTGAGAACCTGGTTGACTAGAAGGAAGGTGGTGACCTCAATACACATAAGGAATGTTCAAAAGGGGTAAGTGTAGGGGAAAAGATAATGTAACGAGACCTAAGATGTAAATCACAATCCATCCATGACCACTCATCTTGTCTGACTCACTGTCCTACCCATAATGAAAAGAGGATGGCCAGGGCTTTTTCATACCCATCTTTACTCCAAAGCGCAGTACCTACCCTCTGAGGGGCACTTGCCACAAGCACAATGTGATTGGGCGAGGGGAATTTTCCCACAGGCACCTGTTGGTTACTTCTGCTATTGGCATCCAGGTTTACAGTTATATCATAATTATCCTCAAATGTCAACACAGACAGGAAAGGTTGAGAGCTTCATAGTGTCAGAAAAGAGTAGAAAGGGGGTAGTATTGTAGTATTAAAAGATTATGGATAAAGGTTAGGTATAGTTGGGTTGGAGCCAAGCCCCACAAAGGGCTATCATGGGGGGTGAATGGGATGTAAACTGTTTCTCTATCCTCTAATAACTTGATGTCCTTTCACAGCCTTCACTAGGGTCACCTTTGATTTAAACCATTTCTCCTTCTTTTCAAAAGATAGAATTTGTCAAATGATCCTCTGAAATTTAGTTACATAGTAGCCATAATATTTACCTTACTTACCAATTCAATTTAACTTAATGAGTATTTTATTAAGTACTGACTCTGGACCATTTGCTATGCTCAAAACCATGTTACAAAGATAGAGAATTAAAGGGAGGCTGCCCTCAACTAGTTCTTTCAACAAAAGAAGTCATTCTGGTGTGCCCTGTTATTTATAAAGCCATGCTGGCTTGTGATGATCATTACTTCCTTTCCCATAGAAGTTTATGGTCAAATAGTGGAATGTAAAAGTTCTTGGATTGGGAAAAGTCTGGGGTGTAGGGATGATCAGCCTTCTCAAGGAAGGAATAACCAGTCCAGGTTAGAAATGGATTAGGTCAAAGTTTCTCTGGGCAGCTAGGTGGCTCAGTGGATAGAGTACCAGACCTGGAGTCAGGAAGACTCTTTTCTGTGAATTCAAATCCAGCTTCAGACACTTACGAGTTGTGTGACCCTGAGAAAGTCACTTAATTCTGTTTGCCATAATTCCTCACCTGTAAATTGAGTGGAGAAGGAAATGGCAAACCACTCTAGTATCTCTGCCAAGAGAACCCCAAATGGGGTCACAGAGAGTCAGACACAACTGAAAAATGACCCAACAACAAAACGTTCACTATTGATCAGCAGTGGTGGGGTCTAGCCCAGTTTAAAAAAAAAGAATTAATGGTCTATTAATAATTTTACAAAAAGAAAGTATATCATTTACAGAAAATGTTCTTAACAATGTTATCCCATTATAGTGGAACATTCGTGAATAGTATTTTGCTACTAATTGGGATCAGACACAAACTAGATGCGTGACCCTGGCTTAGTCACTTTAACGCATTGGGCCTTATAGTTTTTCCCATCTGTGAAACTGGCAGAGATAGAATTAGTTGAGTGAACAACCAATAAAAAAAAAAAAACAAGCATTAATTAAGTACCCACTATGTGCCGGCCCTCTGCTAGGTACTGGAAATATAAAGAGAAAGGTGAAACTGTCCCCCTGCCCTTGAGGAAGTTAAACTCTGTAGAGGGAGACAACATATATAATTAAAAGTAGATAGAAAACAAGTGTGTATAAAATATACAAAATCAATGCTAAGTTTTGGAGAGTCAAAAGGCGAAGGGAGAAGGCACTGGCTGTTTAATGGAGAAGAAATGCTGCACGTAGGAGGCCTTCAGTTTGCACTGAATTTTGAAGGAAACTAGTGATTCTGATGATCTCTAAAATCCTTTCCAGTTTCAGAAAACTGAGGTTGTAATTAATGCTCCAGTCATAAATATATGCAATTTTTGACATGTCTATTCTATGACTCGAGATTGAGGCAGGGTTGGGATTTTTGCTAGAGGGAACTCTTAATATAGGTATCAATGGTAAACTTCAATAATAAAATCCATGTCAAAAACAGACATTAACATTTCTAATGTAGACATAGTCGTAATCCCTCAAAGCCAGAAAATCAGTCATCGTTCATTTGTTTGTAATTCCAAAGCGATTACATTTCTTTTTTCCTTTTTTTGTCAACTGTATGTTAACTAACGACCAAGCCTCAAAGCCAAGGCCTATACAACTAAGTGATGAGATATGTACATATTTCATTGGTAACATTTCATCCAAAAGGCACAATATGCCATTCTCCTACTAGATAAAAATGGATGGAGAACATGGATAAAAATGCAATGTTTTATGTGAAAGTTCTAATAGAGATTCATGACTGCCTATAACTTCATTGTCAAAGTTTCCAGGCTCATAAAGTATTAATAATCCCATTAGAGATGTACATTTACTTGCAGTTCTCAGGGAGAGGACAGCACATGCTGAGAAATGTGACATTTGGCACCCTGGGGATTGTACCAAATTCCAGTTGCAGATGTATGCCTGGTGTGTGATTTCCATGTATGGACCGTTCCAGTTCTTCAGTGCACTAATGCCGAATGACAAGCTGCAGTGATCTATTATGCACAGCAGAGCATATCATAAATTATGTAGCAACTAGTGTTTAGTCAGTGAGATACAATCTGTTTTGACAGAAGGAAGATAAATGTAGTGGCATGTCAGGGTTCCTCCTTCCCGTTATAAAATGGGCCCTCGGAGTATGTTGCTAACATCCACCGTGCACTCCTCAGATGGAAGACATATGAGGGTAGAGTCTCCCTATTAAAGGAGCTTTACAAAGGACCAATTGAAATGAAATCAGGATGACATTTTTTTCCCTGTTAAGGACTGTTATGCTCCAAACAAACACATGTGATTATCTTCTTAAATGCTGTGTTATTGTTCTTAGAACAAAAGAGACTGGATTTATGAGTTGTCACCAGCCTCCTGAATTCGGTTCCTGCCAGTTGATAAGTTCTAATTCCATCTACTGGACATCCCTGACCACAGAGTGGCTGCTTTTCTATTAACAAGAGGGTACCTATCTATTGATCACCTGCTATGGGCATAGCACAGCACTGGCACATAGTAACCATTTAATAAATTTGTCTTCATTCATTGATTCAATGAGTGAATAAATCAATGCTTTTCAGCCATAGAATCTTCCAAACCTATACTCTGAATTCTTGAGATTACTTTGGGCACTCTGGGGACTTTCCTCAGGACTTACACTATGTGAGATATAATAATTAATAATAATCATCATTAACAGTTATAAAGTGCTTTAAGACTTGCAAAGCATTTGACATATATTATCTCCTTCGATCCTTACAACAACCCTATGAGGTAAGTGTTGTTATTATCCCAATTTTACAGATGTGGAAACTGAAGCTAAGAAAAAAGTGACTTTCCCAAGGTTACAGAACTAATAAAATATCTGTGGCAGGATTTGAATTCAGATCTTCCTGAGTCCAGTATCTGCTCTACCACCTGAAAGCCATCTCTAGTCATCCTGATCTATATCTGACCACTGGAACCAGACAGCTCTGGAGGATAAAGTGAGGCTGGTGACCTTGCACAGCCCTCCCTCACTCAAATCTAACTCAATTGCAAGTCATGTCATCAACTCCCTGATATCATGGTCCTCTTAAAGAACAAAGGACAAACGCAACTCTGTCACCTATAACAATGGGTTTGGAATTAGAGAATATGGGTTTGAATCAAGGCTCTGCTGCTTCTTCCCCTGTATGACTTTGAGCAAGTTGCTAAACATTTCTGCACATCAGTTTCTCCTTCTATAAAATAATGAGCTTAGACTCAATGACTTCTATAGGTCCCATTTCCAACTGTCTTATGATGCCCTGAGATCTTCACCAGGCTATAGTCACAAAGTTGTATGGTTTGTCCTTCATTCTTAAAGAGGACTATGCCATTAGGAAAATGATGACATGACTTGCAATTGAATTTGATCTGAGTGATGGAGGTGTGTGCAAAGTCACCAACCTCACTTTCTCCTCCAGAGCCATCTGGGTCCAATGGCCAGATATTGATCAAGATGACTGGAAATGGCTTGGGATGCAGTGAGAGAACTTGGCCCTTTTAAGCTAAGGTCTTTTCAAGTTCTCACTTTGAGTGAGGGGGTTTGAGGGAGGAGTAGTGCCTTTCTGCCCAGTTTCACAAAGCCTAGGATATTTTGTGGTCTCCCCCGCCACTTCTCTTCCTCCATGAATATCCTCCACAGGACTTCACAGTGCTGTCTGGTAGGGCTGGCTCAGCTGGACTTAAGCCCTCCCTGGAGTTGTACCAGGAGTCCTATAGGACAACAAAGTTTGTGCAAATCATACCACAACCTCAATGTACTCCCAACTGTAGCGCAGTGATCCAAGTTTGAAAATCAGTCTAGCATTAATATTCAATGTAGTATCTTTAGAAATTCAGATGAAAATATAACTGTGTAAAGTTGGAAAGTAATCCTGTATCAGAACTAATAATCATATATTTCCATATCCTCTCAGCATCAGGGATGCCCTTCCACCTTCTCTCTTAGGATAAGGAATCATTAAAATATATAAATAGAAGTAGCTCATTACCACCTTGGTGTTCTCCTTTTCCCAAAAGCTGCCCAATCTCAGGATTAGGAGGGATCTGGGAGGCAAACCAGTCCTTCCTATCATCAAACAACATTCCCGATACAATATACTTGACAAGTGGCTGTTCAGAAAGCCAGGACCTCTGGAGGCAGCCCCTTCCACCACCGGGGTGCTCTAACTTTTAAGAAGTTTTTCCCTCCCTTAAGTTTAAATCTGCTTCTTTGTAGTATCCACATATTACTCCCAATTTTGCTCTCTGGCATCGTGCAGAACAAATCTCTCTCTTATCCCTGATAGCTCTTCAAATGCTTGAGACAGCCATCATGCTCACTTTCTCCTACTCCATTAAGTCTTCTCCCAGCTAAATATCCCTAGTTTCTTTAAGTGATTCTCATGGGAAATGCAGATGAGGCCCTTCCACCATTCTACTTGTCCTCCCATGAACTCTCCATTTTATTGTTCTCCTTCCTAAAATGATAGAAGAAACAACAAGGTGAAAATCTGAGCCAGAATAGAATTTCCCCTCATTGGTTCTTCTTCCTTTACAGTACAAAATTATCATTAAGGCGAGTCAAGGAATGATTGCCTGTTGTACTTTGCGCAAAGACTTAAAAAAATTTCTAGATGATGTAAACCCTACTCTTTCCCCCAATCACAATATGTTCTTTGCCATGTTTGTGATCTATTTACTGGACACCTCTTTTATTTTCTCTTCTGTACTCCAGCCATCTTTCTGACATGCTTCATCCTCTACCTCTAACCCAATATGTCAGCTCCTATGCCTGAGGACTTGGCATGCCTAATTGGAGAGAGTTCATCATTTCTAAGTGCCCCCAGTCTCATGCCCACTACATTTTTCATTCATTTTGCCCAAGTGGTTTATCTTTACCCTTCAATGACAGTATCACTTCTTTTTTCTGTCTCCATTAATCTTTGCCCAGATGCTCTGTACCACAATCCTTGCCCTCTCATTCCTCTATTTTCAAACAGGAATATGTCTTAATATACAGCATTCTACTCCACTTACCTATCCTGGTTCCTTTCAATAGAAGATAGCCCTTTCCCTATTTGCAGTCATCTCATAAAATTTAATTGATTTGCCTGCTGCAATGATTATTAAATAGCCAAATATTGAGGAGATCCAGGATTATTTCCCTTCCTCATTTGGAGATTAGGTAAAGTTTAGTTCTCTGAAGGTCAGGGTGGATGATGAGATGAAATTTTGGAATTGTTACCCCACCCAACTAGACAACCTTACAAAGAATTTAATCTGAGGTGAATTTAGGCTCACCAGGTTCTAATCAATCAGATCTGAGAAGATTCAGATCCTCGGTCTAGATTGCCTGAGGCTGGGGGTAGTCTGGGAGTAGAATGATCAGAGTCATGTCCCTCATCAGAATAGGCCCACCTATCTTTATAATATTCATTCTTCTTATTAATTATTAACTAATCATGGTTGATTACCACCCTCAGGAACACTCACTCTTCCAAGGGCATATAATCATTGAGTGGGTTCCATAAGTGGTCTTTGGTATTCAAGAGTGCTGCTGACCCCTTTTATTAGTTATATGCTAGCATGATTAATAAAATGATTAATTAGCCAGGAATTATGTCTCTCAAACTTTTTATTCGTCACAATTTATTAAACCTACTTTGTTCATTTGTTTACAAGAAACCGAGGCCATTGATTTTATTACTGGTTTCTTTCTTAGATTTTGCATTCTGTGAAATTTTTGATGCTTCTGCTGTTATTATCCTCTTACATTGTAGCTTCTCTCAATAACGTCTAGCTTGGTGAATAGGTTTAAGCAGTTTTCTCCCTCTCTTTTCCATTTTAGTTTAATGACCTTTCAATTACATTTACAAGACTTCTGACAAATACATTCTTATCAGCCCTTGTTAGATGCATTCTTTCTCTGGTCAGAAGGTGGCCATTACAATATTTTAAGTTGTAAGCCACATGACAGTAAATCAAATTTCATTCTCAAATGCCACATTTTTTCTTAACAATTAATAAATTAGCCTTATAATCATTTATTCTCTCTCTCTCTCTTTTCCTCCCTCCCTCCCATGCTGTCCCTTCAGTTCAACAATTTTAAAAAATAGATAACCCTCATAGTAAATAAGCATAATCCTGTAAAACAAATTCCCACATTGGTCATGTCTAAAAATGTGTGTCTCATTCTTCATTTTACCATCCTGCCCTCTGGCAGGAGATAGAGAGAATGTTTATCTATAGTCCTGTGGATATGTTGTCAAACACCAAATTCTTTTTTTTTAGGGGGGGCACAAGGCAATGGGGGTTAAGTGACTTGCCCAGGGTCACACAGCTAGTAAGTATCAAGTGTCTGAGATCAGATTTGAACTCAGGTCCCCCTGATTCCTAGGCCAAAGTTCTAACTACTGCACCATCTAGCTGTCCCCAAACACCATATTCTTAATGAATGCTCTAATTTGGCATCTTCAGAAGGCAATGCCTTTAATCGTCAACAATAATGATAAACAGTTCTGGTGCCTGGAAGGTCTTTCATTTCTTGGCCATAGCTCTGTAACAACAACAACAACAACAATAGTCGCATTTTATATAGAACTTTACATTTACAGATGTAGAACTTTACATTTATCTTCACAGCAACCTGAGATGTCAGTGGAATTATTATCCCTATTTTGTAGCTGAGAAAACTGAACCTGAGAGAGGTTCATGATTTGTCTAGAGTCACTATTAAGTATCTGAGGCAGGATATAATCTCAGGTGTTGATGCATCCAAGTCCAGCAGTCTATCCACTATACCACCCAAGTAATCTCAATGCTCAGGTGGCCTCACTGATCACTGTTTTGCAATGTTCCCTAGATTCCTGCTATCGGTATCGTGTTCTAACCATGAATATCATCTCTTCCACAGTAGTTCAGAGTGGAAGTCTGCACTGAACACAGGAGGATTTAGAAGCAAAGATTTATGATTCATAACTCAGGAGGGTAGAATACACACGGACGCTTTACACATGTGGCAAGCACAGAAGCTATAGCCTGAACAAGCAGAAATGGATATGGTCAGGTGGAAGATACAGAACAACAGCTTGGCTGGACTTTATTGGCTAATGCAGAGGGCTAGATTAGCCCAAATCTGTGTAGACCTAGCAGCAAGAAAAGAGTGTCTCCAGAGGGAAATTTTAACTGTTCCACAACAAGCCAGCCAAATGGGGGATTTACAGCACCCTGAAGGCCATCTGAACTTATGCAAACAGGTAATCACTTGAGAGACTAGGAAGGAAAGTACCAGAGCTAACTCCCGGTGTATGACTACTCATTACCAGAAATGGAAAGTAGTATCCCTTTTGGGTGATGTTCAGGGGGTTCTCTGCCACTTTTCGATTGCGATCATCTGATCAAGAAATAGCTGTGTCACTACTCTCAACAGGGAATCACCAACTACTACTTCTTGTCTCTCTGTTACATGCTTTGGCCCTTATGAGAATCCTCATTAGATAGTGTTTTAGGATCTAGCACATAAAAGCAGCAATATCCTCATCAGAGTACCTAGCTCTATCCTCTGGTAAGAGCTTTCTACCTGTCCTAGCACCAAATGTTCAGTGATTTTTCTTTTTCTTTTTTCTTTTCGGCTAGGCAATGGGGTTAAGTGACTTGCCCAGGGTGACACAGCTAGTAAGTGTTATGTGTCTGAGGTTGGATTTGACCTCAAGTCCTCCTGAATCCAAGGCAGGTGCTCTATCCACTGCACCACCTAGCTGCCCCTAATCTTTCTTTTTCTTCTATATCTTCTACAACTGCTAATCTCTTGGCATGAGTAAGATTTCCTCCATTTCTTCAGATTATTATTTTTTCTTTATTATCACCTTAAAGCCCTTCTTCCAGTGTTTAAAGGAACACTTGATTCTCCTTGGTAACCTGGAGAGCAGAGAGGTATTAATTGATTCCCTTCAACCACATCTTCTATAGAAGAGCACACTTTGACCATAAATAGCAGTCATTTGGCTATGGCAGAAATACAAGCAGCAGAATCATAATAACTAGCTTTAAAGTTTGCAAAGCACATTAAAAGTGTTCTCATTTGATCCTCAAAGCCCAGTGAGGTAGGTATTATTATTATCCCCATTTGATAGGGGAGAAAGTGGAGGCTGGGAGAAGCTTAATCTCTATTAAGTGACTTGTATAGAGTTACACAGCTATTAAATGTCTAAGGCAAGATTTGAACTCTTACCTCCCTGACTCTAAGTCCAGAATTATATCTATTATGGTAGCTAGCTGCCTGCACTCATCATGTACTCAACACAGGTCACTGTAAATTTCTCACTGCTCTGACTCTGAGGTTGCTACTGGTGTGGTAGGATGGAAAGTGACTGCCAGAGCATGAGCTAGAGAATAGGATAAAACAATGAAAAGCATGAGTTTGGGGGGGGAGGTGGAGCCAAGATGGCAGAGGAAAGCCAGGAAGTTGCCTGAACTCTCCCCAGTTTCCCTCAAAAACATTAAGCAAGTCTCTAAACCAATTTTGGAGTGACAGAACCTATGAAAAGATGGAGTGAAACAATTTTCCAGTTTAAGATAACATAGAATGACTTCAGGAAAGGTCTGTCTCACTTGGGTAAAAGGGGAGCACATTCCAGTGCCGATGGTGTCTGGGCAAGCCAGGGGGAGGCTTTTAGCTACAGCACAGATCACCAAGCAAGGCCCCTTGTTCCTGGCTCAGTAGGCCAATGACGTAGCGGGCAAATGTCAGGCCTACAGCCCCAGCACAGAAGGTAAGCTGCTAGCCCTGGAACCCCTGGCAAAACAGGTCATCTAGGCCAGGCCAGTGCAGGGGACAAGCCACCACCACCTGAGGTCCAGGCACAGAAAGTCAGAGACAGTATCCCTGGCCCCCAGCACAAGAAGCTTGAGGAAGTGCCCCCTGTGCCCCAGGAGCAGAGCTCAACTTTAAAAATCACAAAATAGGCTAAAAATTAAGAAAAAAAAACAGAAAAGAACCCTGACCATAGAAAGCTAATATGGTGACAGGGAAGAGCAAAACACAAACTCAGAAGAGGACAACAATGTCAAAACATCTACATGCAAAGCCCCAAAGGGGAATATGAACTGGTCTCAAGCCCAAAAAGCCTTCTTGGAAGAGCTCAAAAAGGATTTTAAAAGTTAAATAAGAGAGGTAGAAGAAAAAATGGGGAAAGAAACGAGAGCTATGCAAGAGAGAGTCAACACCTTGGAAAAGGAAGGACAAAAATTGAAGAAAACATTCACTTAAAAAGTAGAATTAGTGGGGCAGCTAGATGGCACAGTGGATAGAGCACCGGCCCTGAAGTCAGGAGGACCTGAGTTCAAATCCTGCCTCAGACCAAACATTTGTCACTTACTAGCTGTGTGACCCTGGACAAGTCACTTAATCCCAACTGCCTAAGCAAAAAAAAAAAAAAGTAGAATTAGCCAAATGGAAAAGGAGGTACAAAAACTAACTGAAGAAAATAATTCCTTAAAAATTATAACTGGGGAAGTGGAAATTAATGACTCTATGAGACATTAAGAATCAGTCAAGCAGGGGCAGCTAGGTGGCACAGTGGATAGAGCACCAGCCCTGAAGTGAGGAGGACCTGAGTTCAAATCCGGCCTCAGACCAACATTTGACAGTTACTAGCTGTGTGACCCTGGGCAAGTCACTTAACCCCAATTGTCTCACACACACAAAAAAAAGAATCAGTCAAGAAAAATTTTTTTAAAAAAATAAAAAATGGAAGAAAGTGCAAAGTACCTTACTGGAAAAAGAACTGACCAAGAAAATAGATTCAGGATAGATAATTCAAGAGTTATTGGACTACCTGAAAGCCATGATCAAAAAAAGAGCCTGGATAACATCTTTCAAGAAATTATCAAGGAAAACACCCCTGATATCCTAGAACCAGAAGGCAAAATAGTCATTGAAAGAATCCATTGATCACTTCCTGGAAGAGATCCCAAAATGAAAATTCCAAGGAATATTATAGTCAAATTCCAGAATTATCAGATCAAGGAGAAACTACTACAAGAAGCCAGAAAGAAATAATTCAAATATCATAAAGTCACAGTCAGAGAGCTGGAATATGATATTCCAGAAGGCAAAGGAGTTTGGATTACAACTGAAAATCAACTACCTAGTGACATTGAGCATAATCTTTCCAGAGAAGAGATGGTCATTCAATGAAATAGGGGACTTTCAAATTTTCCTGATGAAAAGACCAAAACTGAACAGAAATTTCTATTTTCAAATACAAGACTAAAGAGAAGCATAAAAAGGTAAACTGGAAATTAAAAAACAAATATTATTCAATAAGGTTAAACTGTTTACATCCCTACATGGGAAGATGGTACTTGTAGCTTTTGAGAATTATATCTCTATTAGGGCAGTTATGGACAGAGGGTGTAGATATAAATTGACTTTGATAAGATGATACAAAAACATTAGAAGGTAAAAGAAAGAATTGTACTGGGACAAGAGAAAAGGAGGAGGAAGAACATGGTAAATCATATCACATGAAGAGGCACAAAGGACCTATTACAATAGAGCAAAAGAAGGGAAGAGGTGAGCATTGTTTGAACCTTATTCTCATCAGATTTGGCTGAAAGAGGGAATAACATCCACACTCAGGTGGATATAGAAATTTATCTTACATTATAGGGAAGTAAGAGGGGAAAGGGGAAATAAAAGGGAGTGGAGGCTAATAGATGGGAGGGCAGAAATAGGAGAGGACAGGGGGGAAGTGAGATGGGGCTGATAAAAAGGAGGACAGATTGAGGGAGGTGGTGGTCAGAAACAAAACACTGGTGAGGAGGGACAGGGTGAAAGGAGAGAGAAAAGTATAAACAGGAGGAAAGTAGGATGAAGGGAAATACACAGTAATCATAACTGTGAATTAGATGAACTCTCCTATAAAATGGAAACAGAGAGCAGAGTGAATTAAAAACCAGAATCTTATAATATGTTGTTTACAAGAAACACATTTGAAGCAGAGAGATACACAGAGTAAAGGTAAAAGGCTGGAGCAGAATATATTATGCTTTAGCTGAAGTTACAAAAAATGCAGGAGAAGCAATCCTGATCTCAGACAAAGCAAAAGCAAAAATTGATCTAATTAAAACAGATAAGGAAGGAAACTATATCTTGCTAAAAGGTACCATAGACAATGAAGTAATATCAATACTAAACATATATGCACCAAGTGTTATAGCAACCAAATTCTTATAGGAGAAGTGAAGTGAGTTACATGAAAAAATAGACAGCAAAACTATTCTAGTGGGGGACCTCAACCTCCCCCTCTCAGAACTAGATAACTCTAACCACAAAATAAATAAGAAAAAAGTTAAGGTGAATAGAATTTTAGAAAAGTTAGATACAGTAGATCTCTGGAGAAAATTTAATGAGGATAGAAAGGAATATACCTTTTTCTCAGCAGTACATGGTACCATGTGCTAGGGCATAAAATGGAATGGGTTTGGCAGCTGTAGTGAAAATCCAAAAGTTGCAAGACTAAATGGGGAGGGGAAGGGTATTCTCAAGCCCCAAAGTTTCCCCCTCCCCCTTTTCATTCTAAGTCAATCTTATAATCTTCCAACCCTTAATTCTTTCTTCTGGTTCTTCTCCCTTTGCCCAAGTGAGAGAGAGAGGGAGCAAAAGAAAAAGGGAGAGGCAATTGGACTAAGTAGTCCATGGAATAGCTCTTTTTTTTATATGTTTCTAAATATTTTTTTTAAAAAATTTAAATTTTATACTTTATTTTTCCAAATTACATGCAAAAGCAATTTTTAATATTTGGTTTTTTTTAATTTGGAGCTACAAATTTTCATCCTCTCTCCTTCTTTCTCCTTGATCCTCCTTGAGAAGGCAAGCAGTTTGACATAAACTATACATAAGCAGTCATGCAAAACATATTTCCATATTAGTTATGTTGTAAAGGAAAAAACAAACAAGAAAAAATAAAGTTAAAAAAGTTTTCTTAGATTTCCATTCAGGCTCCATCAGTTCTTTCTCTGGAGGTAGATAGAATTTTTCATGAGTCCTTTGGAATTTTCTTGGATCATTGTATTCCTGATAATAGCTAAGTCATTCACAGTTGATCATCATACAATATTGCTACTACTGTGTACAATGTTCTCCTACTTCTGCTCATTTCACTTTGAATCAGTTCATGTAAGTCTTTCCTGGATTTTCTGAAAGCATTCTGCTCATCATTTCCTATAACACCACCAATCAAATACCATAACTTGTTCAGCCATTCCCCACTCATTAGGCAACCCCTCAATTTTTTGCCACCAAAAAGGAACTGCTATGAACATTTTCTACATACAGGCCCTTTTCTGCTTTGTTTTTATCTCTTTGGAATATAGAGCTAGTAGTGGTATTGCTTGATCAAAGGGCATGGACAGTTTTATAGCCATTTGGTCATAGATCCAAATTGTTCTCCAGAATGGTACAACCAGGTCACAACTCTACCAACAATGCATTAGTGTCTCAATTTTACCACATCCCCTCCAACATTTATCATTTTCCTTTTCTGTAACATTTGATCATTTGATGAGTATGAGGTGTTACCTCAGAGTTGTTTTAATTTGCATTTCTCTAATCAATAGTGATTTAGAGCATTTTTCATATGTCTATAGATAGATTTGATTACTTCATCTGAAAACTGCCTGTTCATATCATTTGACAATTTATCAATTGGAAAATGACTTGTATTCTTGTAAATTTGACTCGGTTCTCTATATATTTGAGAAATGAAGACTTTATCAGAGCAACTTGATGTAAATTTTTTTTTCACAGTTAATTTCACAGTTAATAAAGTAACTGTGTATTTCCCTCTATCCTATTTCCCCCTGTTTATTCATTCTCTCTCTCTCTCTCTCTCTCTCTCTCTCTCTCTCTCTCTCTCTCTTTCTCTCTCCACTTCCAAGTGGTGAAGTTTGGTCTTTTCATCAGGAATGCTTGAAATTCCTCTATTTCTTTGAATATCCTTTTTTTCCTCCTGAAGGATTATACTCAGTTTTGCTGGGTAGGTGATTCTTAGTTGTAATCCTAGCTCCTTTGCCCTGTAGAATATCATATCCCAAGTCGTCTAATCCTTTAATATAGGAGCTACTAAATCTTGTGTTATCCTGACTGGCTCCAGAATATTTGAATTGTTTCTTTATGGCTCCTTGGAATATTTTTTTCCTTAACTTGGGAGCTCTGAAATTGGGCTATAGTATTCCTGGGAGTTTTCATTTTAGGATTTCTTTCAGGAGATGATCAGTAGATTCTTTCAATCTTTATTTTACCCCTTCCTTGATAGTTTCCTGAAATATGTCTAGGTGCTTTTTTTTATCATGGCTTTCCAGTAGTCCAATAATTCTTAAATTATCTTTCCTGGACATATTTTCCAGGTCAATTGTTTTCCAATGATATATTTCACATTTTCTTCTATTTTTTGATTTGTTTAATTTTTTAAAATTGTTCCTTGATGTCTCAAGGTGTCATTAGTTTCCACTTTCCCAATTGCAATTTTTATTTTTTATTTTATTTTTTTTTATTTTTAACATGTGTTTTTAAAGCTTTGAGTTACAAATTTTCTCCCTTCCTCCCTCCCCACCCACCCTCATTGAAAAGGCAAGCATCTTGATACAGGTTATAGATGTTTAGTCATGCAAAACACTTCCATAGTAGTCCTGTTGTGAAAAACTAAGAATATTTCCCTTCATCCTATCCTACCACCCATTTATTCTACTCTCTCTTTTGACCCTGTCCCTCCTCAGAAGTGTTTGCTTCTGATTATCCCCTCCCCTAATCTGCCCTCCCCTCTATCAACCCCCTGCTCTCTTGTCCTCTTCCCCTCTTGTTTTCCTGTACGGTAAGATAGATTTCCACACTCCATTGTGTATGTTATTCCCTCCTTAAGCCAAATCCTATGAGAATGAGATTCACTCATTCCCTCTCACCTTCCCCCATTTCCCCTCCACTGTAAAAGCCTTTTCTTGTCTGTTTTAAGTGAGATATTTTACCTCATTCTACTTCTCCCTTTTTCCTTTTCTCAGTATAAATCTCTCACCCCTTAATTTTATTTTCCAGATATCACTCCTTCCTCTTCAACTCACCCTGTGCCCTCCATCTATCTATCTGTACATATATATAATTTTTTCCCTCCCACTAATACTGACATCATGACTCATGAGTTACAAATATCATCTTTCCCTGCAGGAATGTAAACAGTTCAACCTTAATAAGTCTCTTATGATTTCTCTTCCCTGTTTACATCTTCCATATTTCACTTGAGTCTTGTATTTGAAGGTCAAATTTTCTATTTAGTTCTGGTCTTTTCCATAGGAATGCTTGAAAGTCCCCTATTTCATTGAATGACCATTTTTTAACCCTGAAGGATTATACTCAGTTTTGCTGGGTAGGTGATTCTAGGTTGTAGTCCTAACTCCTTTCCTGTCTGGAATTTCATACTCCATGCCCTCCAGACCCTTAATGTAGAAGTTGCTATCCTGATTGTGTTATCCTGATTGTGTTTCCACAGTACTTGAATTGTTTCCTTCTGGTTGCTTGTAATATCTTCTCCTTGACCTGCGAATTCTGGAATTTGGCTACAACATTCCTAGGAGTTTTCCCTTGGGGATCTCTTTCAGGAGGTGATCGGTAGATTCTATCCATTTCTATTTTGCCTTCTGGTTCTAAAATATCAGGGCAGTTTTCCTTAATAATTTCTTGAAAGATGATGTCTAGGCTCTTTTTTTGATCATGGCTTTCAGATAGTCCAATAATTTTTAAGTTCTCTCTCCTGGATCTATTTTCCAGGTCTGTTGTTTTTCCAATGAGATATTTCACATTCTCTTCTATTTTTTCATTCCTTTGGATTAGTGTTACAGTGTCTTGATTTCCCAAATTGTCCCTAGTTTCCAATTTCTCCATTCTAATTTTTAAGGAAGTATTTTCTTCAGTATGCTTTTGTACTTCCTTTTCCATTTGGCCAATTTTGATTTTGAGGGCATTCTTCTCCTAATTGGCTTTTTGGACCACTTTTGCCATTTGGGTTAGGCTATTTTTTAAGGTGTTATTTTCTTCAGTATTTTTTTTTTCGGTCCCTTTAGCAAGCTGGTGACTTGTTTTTCATGACTTTCTTGCATCACTCTCAGTTTTTCCTCTACTTCTCTTACTTGCTTCTCAAAATCCTTTTTTGAGCTCTTCCATGGCCTGGGACCAATTCATATTTTTCTTGGAGGCTTTGGATGTAGGTGCTTTGGTTTTCTTGTCTTCTTCTGGGTGTATGTTTTGATCTTCTCTGTCATCAAAGTAAGATAATATAGTCTGACTCTTTTTGCACTGCTTGCTCATGATCTTGGCCAATTACTTGAGTTATAGACTCTTTGTTAAGGTAGGAGTCTGTTTCCAGTGTGGAGAATGTACTGTCCTAAGCTTCAGGGGTTTTGTGCAGCTGTTTTCAGAGATACTTCTAGGGACCTGTAAAATTTCAGTTCTTCCAAGCTTCTATGATCAAGGGCGAGGTGTTTATTCTTTTCCTGGCCTGTGTTCTGGTCTATGAGCAATCTTTTCTGTCTTGGAACTGTGAGGAGGGTTTCCTCTCCACAGCCACTACAAGCTCCACCATGCCAGTGCTCCTCTTCACCCCAGGACTGCCACCCAGAACTGTGACCCAGATCCAAGCATGGGCAAAGCAAGAGAATCCTGCACCAGCAGAGAGATCCCTGCAATCTCCCTCTGATCAGCCCCTGGATTCCCCCTCGGTCTGTGGGTTGGAAGCTCAGGAAGCAGCTGCCACCCCCAAGGAATGGGGCTGGAATCCTGTGCTCCTCTCTCACCACCGCAGTCACAGACTTTTCCATCTGACTTTCTAAGTTGTCTTTGGCGTTCATGGGTTGAGAAGTCTGGAAACCACAATAGCTGCCTGTGATTCAGTCCTCTGAGGCTTGCTCTAGGGTCACTGTGGCCTGCTTGCCCATGCCGAACTGCGCTCCTCTCCCAGCCCAGTGCAATATGCCTTTCTGATCAACCATCCAGGCTGTCTTTGGCTGGAAATTTGTTTCACTCTGTCTTTTTGTGGGTTCTGCTGTTTTAGAATTTGTTTAGAGTCATTTTTTATAGGTATTTGGAGGGGTTTGGGGGAGAGCTTAAGCAAGTCACTGCTTTTACTCACCCATCTTGGCTCTGTCCTCCCCAATTGTAATTTTTAAGTAATGATTTTCTTCCATGAACTTTTGTACCTCCTTTTCCATTTGGCCAATTCTTTTTTTGAGGAGTTCTTCTCTTCAGGGGATTTTTGTGCTTCTTTTTCAATTTGGTCCATTCTGTTTTTTAAGATGTTATATTTTTTCTCATTTTTTGTGCCTCCTTTACCAAGCTGCTGACTCTTTTTTGTCATGATTATTTTGCATCACTCTCATTTTTTCCCCAATTTTTCCTTAAACTCTCTTATTTGATTTTTAAAATCCTTTTTGAGCTCTTTCAGGAGTTCTTTTTGGGCTTGAAACCAATTCACATTTTTCTTTGAAACTTTAGATGTAGCAGTTTTGACCTTGTTGTCTTCTGAGTTGCGTTTGATCTTTCTTCTCACCATAGTAATTTTCTATGGTCAGGTACTTTTTTGTTGCTGTTGCTCATTTTCCAGTTTATTTCTTGACTTTTAACTTCATGTTAAAGTCAAGGGGAAGGGGCAGCTAGGTGGCACAGTGGATAGAGCACCGGCCCTGTTGTCAGGAGGACCTGAGTTCAAATCTGGCCTCAGACTAAACACTTGACACTTACTATCTGTGTGACCCTGGGCAAGTCACTTAACCCCACCTGCCTAAAAAAAATAAGTCAAGGGGTTTTTGGTTTGGGGTGTGTGTGTGTGTGTGTGTGTGTGTGTGTGTGTGTGTGTGTGTGTG
>NW_020954598.1:17680739-17688222 GCF_900497805.2 Vombatus ursinus
GTGTGTGTGTGTGTGTGTGTGTGTGTGTGTGTGTGTGTGTGTGTGTGTAGCTGTTTTCAGAGCTAGTTATGGGGATCTGCAAGTTTTCAGTTCTTTCAAGGTGGTATAATCTAAAGAGAGGTCTGTTTACTACTCTCCTGCCTTGTGCTCTGGTCTGTGAACTACCACAAGTACTCTTTTCTGCCAGGTTACTATGACTAAAATCCCCACTTCCCTGCAGCTGTAAGTTCTAGTGTGCTAGTGCTCCTCCTCATCCTGAAACTGCTACTTAGGATTATGACCCAAATTCACCTATGGGCAATGCAACATAGTCCTACACCCAGTACCAGCAAAGGGACCACTGTAATCTCCTTTTGACCAGAGGTCCAACCCCCTTACCTTCTCTGGTCTGAGAGCTTGGGAAGCTGTTGCTGCTAATTCAGTTGCCCCCAAGGTTTGCATCTGGCTTTCTGGGGATGGTCTGTGATCAACTGGACTCCTCCCTCACCCTGGTGCAACAGACTTTTCCTACTGAATGTTTAGGTTGTCTTGGACTGGAAAATTGTTTCACCCTGTCCTTTTGTGGATTCTGCTGCTCCAGAATTCATTTTGAGGCATTATTTTAAAGTTGTTATGAGAGGAATTTAGGAGAGCTTAGGTGAGTCCCTACCTTTTTTCTGCCATGTTGGTTCTGCCCCCATAGAATAGCTCTGAACAAACATTTTATTAATTTTATTTCCATAATAAAATTATGCATGACTACAGTGTTGATTGACTTCAATATGATTTGACATAAAGTGTTAGGTTGAAGGGAATTTCCAAAATGCAGGGTGTAGTTGAGTTGAACCATGATTTCTATAATTTCAGTATTTTAGAGTTATTGTCCATTCTATTTTTTTCCCATACCTCTAGATCAATATTGAATCAGGGACAGTACCCAGACAGCTAAGAAAGCTTAGGTAGTAGCAGTGGACAGTAACCTACAAATTGGCAGGCTGACTAAGTCGTGGGTATACCACAGTTTCGAGAAATGATAGAGCATAGCCAGTAATGGGCTCTGACATAACCACTGGACTAGTTGACTAAAAATGGCACCACTTGATGGTCAAATATTTACTACTAAGTAGTTGATTGATTGATGACCTTTTCTTTAGTTTCAGAATGTGTATGATAGGAATTGTTACTGCTTCTATAGCACTGCTGCTACTAAGTATATACCTAGCCTAGACCATCTGCCACATGTTGGCTTCTTGTCTGAGATATATTAGAATACATATATACATCTACATATATGCATGTGCATATATATACACACATATATATATACACACATTTATATATTACATATGTGTGTATATGTAAAACTTTTTTTCCCATTTTTTTCTCTTGGTTTGTTTTTCCTTTTGAGGAGATCTACCTTAGTGGGGAGCCATAATGGTGGACATTCCTGACAAAATTTTTTTTTTTCTATTTCTTTGAGTTTTAAGCAGAATGCTATTTAAGATTTAGGCTTCTATTTGCTAGGTTTCCTCCCTTTCCCCTCCCCCCCATTTTTGTCCCCCTTTATACATGCTCATTTGAAATTATTTCATTTTAGTCCAGGTTATTGATAATTTTTAACTTTTTATTTGTTTGGCTGTGGGAATTCCCTCAATCACTCCCTTGATCAACCAACTATATTTTGTAGGGTTATAAATGCATTGTGCTTCTAACTTCTATGTTAAGTTGCATCCGTTTTGATAAGTTATTCCTTATTTGACTATGAAATTGATATTGGATAAGGACAGGACTTGGGATTTCAATGGTATAGGGAACTTCCATAGTCAGGAAACATCTTTCATCATTGTAGGTCAGCATCTATTCTAAAATGTATAACTTTTATACATTATGCTAGAGTAGTTGTTCAAAGCTCAAATAGAAACTGGTCACTAATCTGTACCTAAGAATCCCTAATGATCCCTATGGTTGAATAGTGATGTGGTTTGAAAATATAATGTTATCTATGTTTTATTCTATTTTTATTTATTTTATTAATTATTTCCCAATTCCATTTTAATCTGGTTCAGGCCACACTCAAAAGTGTTGCTGGTCATGCAAGCTGCATGCTTGACATCTCTGGCCTAGAACAGTGAAACAGGTATGCAGTGTCAGACAGACATTATATGTCAAAGACAGGACTTGAACCCACTCTGGTCTTTCTGACTCTGAGTCAAGCTCTCTGTCTAAGGCATATACCATGCATGCCTTAGTGGATATTGCTTGTGCTAAATGTTAGTGTATATTGTATAATTAGTATCATTTGCATCTGCATGGTTCTGAATTTACAGTAGTGCTACTTTTCATATTGTTTTATAGTTTTGTTTGCTACTATTCATTGCATTTGCCTATTGCTTTATGACCACATGGTAGTCTATGTATGATGTTTGATGGAGTATTATTGGATTACTGAATACATTTTTAACTAATATTTGACAAAACAGTTTG
This sequence comes from Vombatus ursinus, assembly GCF_900497805.2. Lineage (NCBI taxonomy): Eukaryota > Metazoa > Chordata > Mammalia > Diprotodontia > Vombatidae > Vombatus > Vombatus ursinus. The sequence goes on from NW_020954598.1 coordinate 17,683,203, forward strand.
AAATATTAGGAAAGTTTTGCTATGTAAAGGTAACTTTTATATGTGTATATGTATGTATAAGTACTTGTGTGGGTGTGTGTATATACGCATATGGGGAGGGACTCTATACATACACTAAGTATAAAAATAAAAGCATTGCATGAATATTGAAAAGAAATGAAAATGATTTGGAGAGCTTTACTGTGATCCCCAGGAAGGTCAGAATTTGGGGTACCATTTTGTCTGGGGTTGTTTTGAGTTTTGTTCCTGTCAGTGCATGTGTGTGCACACATACGTGTGTATGAATGATCAGAAATAGTTGATAATTCAAAATAACTAACAGGGTAACTATAGGTGATATTTCCTGGAAATTGATTACCATACCTTGGAGATCACCACTCAAGGCAGCGAGGTGGTGCAGTGGATAGAGAGAGGGCCTGGAGTCAGTAAGAGCTGAGTTCAAATACGGCCTCAGATACTAGCTGTGAAACCCTGGGCAAGTCATTTAACCTCTGTTTTCCTCAGTTCCCTCAACTGTAAAATGGGGGTAATAATAGTACCTACATGGAAGGGTTGTTGTGAGGATCAAGTAAGATAATATTTATTAAAAAAAAAAAGTCCTTAGCATAGAGCCTGGTACATAGTTAATGCTATATAAATGCTCATTCCTCTTTCTTTCCCTTTTCCTTCCTACTCTCCTCCCCTGAAGGGGAGGCATTTATTAAAAACACTGATAGCTCTTATGAGCAGAGATTATGAGACATGTTTAAGGACTAGAATTTTAGAATAACTTAAAAGACCAAGTTGTATCAATTGCCACAGAGTATTCACACATATGAAGGATAGTAGATTGAAAATCTTCATTTCAAAGTATAATTATAGTAGCTACTTATAATTATTTGTGTTTAAAGTATATTTGCATACTATAAGAAATTATAGTAAAATACAGTAAGATTATAAAAAACTAAAATCTATTTAAAAAGTATTTTATCAATTGACATACACAATTCTTCTAGTGTTAAAATAAGAAAAGATGCTCCATCCACACAAATGCTGATTTTAAACCTTATGCTTCATAAATCCCTTCTCTTCACAAATCTTTTACCCCATATTATCTTTCCCCATATTACATGAATTATTTCATTTTACCTTATTACATTGCTTGATATTCTATTAGCTAGATATTGATTGATTAGCTTCTTCCTTATATTGTAAAATGCTCATACCTGGGAGTCAGTCTTTCTTGCAATATTACTTACTTCCAAGTGATTAGCTACATTAAAGGAATTCCAATTCCTTCCTATTTATTTTGACCCAAGGTGTACTTGCAGTGGGAAATTAGAAAGCAGACCTCCATGGAATATTATAGTGGGGATTAAGGCAACATGACACTTTTGGTGGTCCCAGGGAAGACAGCACTAAGTAATATACTTGGGGAATTGAGAGGATGCCAAAGACAAACTGTAGTTCTTCAATATTGCCTAGGTGCTATTTTAGACCTGAAAATCTATTCCTCCCTTTGCTCCTTCTCCTAAATTCCACAAACCTCTGCTCCCAGCACCCTAAATTTAGGCTAGTACTGCTAATTCTATTGTTCAGCTATACTACTGGTTAAGTAAACATGTATATTGATTGGGTAACACAATTACCATCTATTACATTGTTTCTGTAGGGAAACATTGTAGGTTACTAGTTAACTCTAGAATACAGCTCACTTGTATGTTGGGATGGTCTACATTTTCTAAAATTTCTGTCAGTTTTATTTAGTTCAGTAATTTCTGTTGCTTGGATCATAACAAGCAGATGATATCAAAGAGGAAACAGAATGAAAAGGCAGAGTGACAGGAGGGCCAATTTAGACCTTCAGCACTGCCAGCGTAACTGTTGGGCAGTAGTGGGCCATTCCTCTGAAAGTAGCTGTATCCAAACAGAGTCCAGTGACATGATTTGGTTTGACATCTATTCCCCTGGTAGGAATCCTGTTCTCCCTTCTCTGAGATGGTTGGCAGACCAGGTCTACATAGCCACCTGCTTTGCTTGTGTAGTCAAAGAACCATCACACCAGAGGACCTCTCTCACTCTCCCTTATCCTCTCCTCCACTTCCCAATGATTTCAAAGACTCAGTGACCCTGCAATGTCTCTGACTCTATTCCAGATCCAGTTTACACAGCCTCACAAGATAACCTAGACTTTGCAATAAGCAGAAAGAAGGGCACAGTTTAATGGAAATTCTCCTCAGGGAAGTGGCTCTCCACTTCTCTCTTGGAGTGACTCAGCTGTGCATTGCTAACTACCCTGTTGGGCACAGGTGGGCACATCTGGAAAAATCCCTCCAAGCTTAAAGTGGAGAAAATATGCCATCATGTTTTTTAATCAGGTTTCTCCCAGAGATTGGATCTTGAATAAACTTTGTACACACCCCACCTTTCCAAGCACCTAGCACAATATTCTATATACAGTAAGAACTTAATAAATGTTTTAATTGTATTTGACTTGATCTCTTCCCTGAATTTGATTACTTCTTAATGGAAATATCATTTGCATTCAAATTAGCTTTTAGGTTTGAATTGAATTTTAACAGGGTACTGAGAGCCTGAGAGCCAGAGATTTGTGTTAGTCTGTGAAACCCTAGAGAGTTATGCTCAGAGTTGTTCACTAGCAATTTTTGCAGCTGGCACAAGGAATGCAAAATAAGACCTTAAATGCAGCTGGGGAGGTCGCTCCAGGGGAGGAAAGCAGGGGGTCATCAAGCCAGGTAAGTGTTCACTTGGGAGGAAAGCTGTCTCACTCCATCTGGTAGCTTCTGATTTTAGCTAATGATTTTTGATAACTAGGCACAGAGGTCAATTATTTCTTACTGGAGGGATGCAAGTGTCATCAGCGTCTTTTGAAAGTTTGCACCACAGGGCAAAGTCCTGGTCCTCCTCGTATTGTTAGGGTTCTGATGATGAAGGGTTCCTGTCACCCCTGTTCAACTAATTTCACTCCCCATGTATGGAGCTAAAGTTGTTCCTTTATGACATTAGATATGATCAATTTCCCAGCTGATTTATGTGGGCAAAACATATCCCCTACTGAATTCCCATTATTTGGGCTATTGAATGTGATGAATGATGAAAAGCCTGAGAGACAGAGTTTCTGGACAATTAATAATCAATTTATTAATTAGATTAGCTGATAATAAATTGATGATCAGTAGTTTGTCTCGATGACCAAAGACATCTAATGGAGATACTGGATGCCTTAAATATTTTTAGAAAAGGGAATGCTCCTAGCAACAGAAATCAACCCTGATTGGTGAACAATTAATGAGACGCTAGACATATTAATGAGGAGGTGGGCTAAAAGTCTTTAGCTCCTCCTGCTGAGAACTTGGCTTGATCATGAGACTCAGCCAACTCCAGCAAACTGGACAAAGGAATCCATCTCTACCCAGACCACTCTGGTTGGTTTTCTTCTTCATATGCTGTGTTACCCTAAACTTCTGGAAGGACATGGGTTTAATGCTTTAGGGCTGGAATTCACCTAGATTAGATTTTGTTTACACTCTAAACAAAAGTAAGGTCTTCTAGTTGGGTGGGGTCCTGCCCAAAAAGAAGGAGCTTGTTCCCAGGTGGGGATTTGGGGGGGTGGGGAGAGTTAGGGCAATCTCATCTATCAGCAATATCCAACAAAGACCAACTGACTGGTCTATAGGAGCTGATCCCTGAGTGAGGAAATAGAGGGGGGAAACCTTAATCCTAATTTAATAATTGGTTATTAATATAATAGAAAATAATTTCTCTAATGAATAAGGGCAGAAATGATTGTCAGTGACTTTTTTGCATATGAAACTGTGAACTTATTTTATATTCTATTTTTTAAAAGTGTATATTGAGTTTAACAAGGCAGTAACAAAATTACTCTGTGTACTCTTCTGAACTTTTTTTTTCTTGGCAGTATTTTCAAAGGTGACAAGGAAATGAAATCTTCCCTAATCTCCTTGGTCTGAAATGAGCTTTGGAACTCATGAAATACTTTTGCTCTCCCCTCCTCCTTCACTCTTCCCACTTCCTCATGGACTTTTTAGGAATTACTGCATGTAACTGGCGTAAAGGGCAGGTGCCTTCCTTTTCTCTCCTCAAGGACTACCCAGATGCCTCATTGTAGTGGTGAGGTGACCCTAGACCCTTAGAGCCCCTGCCTGGTCCAATCTTTGACTATTCCAATCAAACTGCAAAGGTGTTGTAAGTATATGCTTGATGGCCAACTGCACATCCATCAGATATGATAAATTCAGAGAGGATTAACCATGTATAGCAAGCTGGCTACACTGTGATGGACTGTTTTTCCTATAGCAACACATAAAGAAAATCTATTAGAATCAGAAAAAGTGTGGATGGAGCACCCACGATGACAAAATGATACACTCCTAAAGTATTCATGTACAGTTATCTTGCTAAATTTTTTTTAATTTTTCCTGAGTGTAAGCTCCATGAGGGCAATAACTGAACCTTATCCAAATTTGCATCTCTGCCTTCTCCTAGCACAGTGAGTGTTCTGCATAATTAATAAACATTTTTTAACTAAATTGATAGCCATCTCCTTACAGAAGTTGAGATGTAGCTTCAAGGCACAAGCAATAATATTGTGCCAGAGATTCTGTGTCTTTTCATAACACCCCAGGGAGATTATCTTAACTAAGAGAAAAGTGGCCTCCTAGTAAAAGAAACACATTTTCCAAAGAAGAGAAATTTGGATAGCAAAAATTAGAGGAGTCAGAAGTACCCAGGAACCTCTCAGATTACTGAATCAGGAAAAAAACAACAACAGAGTATATTGTTTGGAGGAAGGGGACTAAAGGTGGAGGGGAGAAGGAAGCACAGCATAGATATTCACAAAACACATAATAATGAGAAAGCACATAGGTTCATAGGAAGGAACCTTAGAAATCATCTAGCTGAACACCCTCATTTTCAGGTGAAGAAACTGAGGCCTGGAACTATAAATCCTCTGTGTGTGTGTGTGTGTGTGTGTGTGTGTGTGTGTGTGTGTGTGTGT
>NW_020954598.1:17688232-17820148 GCF_900497805.2 Vombatus ursinus
TGTGTGTGTGTGTGTGTGTGTGTGTGTGTGTGTGTGTGTGTGTGTGTTTTGGGGGGAGGATGAAGTTAATTATTAATTAGAATAGCTTGAATCCAAAGCAATAGGTCACCTCTACCAACCCCTGTAGTTCCTACTAATGAAAGTTCATGCCATTCAGAGTCCCAAAGCTACCTTAAGAAAAATGGGAGCCCACAATCATTTTCCTAGGAGGACATTTACCTCTTTGCCTGGTTACATAAAAAAAGAAGAGTGAAACCCATTAAAATTTGCTATATTAGCTGAGTCTGAGAAAAAAAATGCAATTTTGAAATTTATTAAGCACTTGCCATGTGCCAGGTACTGTGCTAAATACTAGAAATACAAACAAAGGTAAACAGCCCTTTCCCTCATGGAGCTCACACTCTAATAGGGGAGACAATATACAAATTATGTACAAATAGAATATATTCACAGGATTAAATGGAGGTGAACTCAGAGGGAAGCCACCAGCATTAACAAGGACTGGGAAAGGAATCATGGAAAAGATGGGATTTTAGAAGAGACTTGAAGGAAGTCAGGAAAAAAATTAGGAGGGACAGCACTCCAGGAATAGGAGCCAGTCACTGAAAAGACAGTTATTTCAGCTAACAAGTAGTTGATATCCAAAAAGGGCCAACAAGATATCAGGGTTTATCATATTGGAGAGCATGCAGGCCACCCCCAAAACTAAGATCATTCCTGTAAGATATCTTTGAAGGGAGAATAAAACATATATAATACTGCCTGGTAAAGCTGTCTTTCCCCAAAACCTGGCCAAAACAAAACTAGTATAACAGAAAATTGTCTACTTAGGAAGAAAAAAAAACATAAGTTCCTTAGAAACAAGGTCTCTCTCTCTCTCTCTGTGTGTGTGTGTGTGTGTGTGTGTGTGTATACATCTATACATTTTGAGATTCTAGCATGTAGGGTAGTGCCTGGTACATAGTAGGTGCTTAATAAATGCTTGTTGGGTTGAATTCACTACAGTGATGAAAGTGATAGAGATGAAAAGATTAGTGATAATGAAATGGGAGAGTTTTAATTTGATTGGAAATACTTTTTATGTCAAAATTTGTAGCATTCATTTTCTAGGATATAGCTATAGAGAGATGCAGTCTAGCATGGTGCCTAGAGAACCAGCCTCAGAGTCAGAAATCCTGGTATTCAAATTCTGCCTTTGATATGTACTGGCTATGTGACTGGTCAAGTTACTTGTCAGGGGTCCAGGTGGTTCTTTAAGACTATAAGACTATAAATCACTTGACCTGAAGTCAGGAAGGCCTGAGTTCAAATATGGCCTCAGACATTTGCCATCTATGTGATCCTGGGCAAGTCACTTAACCTCTGCCTGTGCCAATTTCCTCATCTGTAAAATGGGAATAATAATAGTACCTACCTCCCAGGGTTATTGTGAGGATCAAAGGAGATAATCTTTATAAAGCACCATGTAAGTGCTGGCTAATATTTTAAGTTTTAGAGCAAATACTAGTCTGTATTGATATAGGAGTGTCCATACTACTAGCTCCCTACACCAATGAAATAATAGGTGTGGCTCTTCCCCTCCTTACCCCAAAATGGTCCATATATTTGAGGCAACCTATATTTGGCTGGCTTGGCTGGCTTGGCTGTCTTTGCTTCACAAACTTCTTCCACTTTGCTATCAATATCATACTGCAGTAAGTGAATCAGAATCTACAAATAAGTGACTTTAATGTAAAAGATGAATATTCACTGAAGAATAAAAGCATTTTGCACAATTTAGAAGCCATGTTGTGTTATGGAAATAGCATTGCACATGGATCATAGAGTCACAGTTTTACTGCTAGAACTTCTTGGCCTTCTCCAAACCACCTGAGAATTATCCCAATTTCCTCCCCACTGGAAACAAACTGTCCCTGGGATCACCTTGGTCTCTGATAGGTGAGCATATCTAGCCTACATCCAGGCCTCTATGTCACTCCCTACCCATCTCCAAACAGTGCTTTTAGATTAGGGTTCCCCCTACTCAACTTTCCTGCATGTGTTGTCTTCTTCCATTGGAGCGTAAACTCCTTAAGATCAAGGGCTCTCTTGCTTACTTATATTTGTGTGCCCAATACTTACCACACTGTGCATGACACATGAGTTAATGATTTATCTATTGAGAAGACTCTTTAGAGGTCATCTAATCCAATCTCCTGAGATAGGAGGCCCAGAGAAGTTAAATGATTTACCCAAGGTCACACAGCTAGTAAATAATAAGACTGCTATTGAATACCAGCTTTTCTGCTTCCAAACCTCACATTCCTTCTGCAGTTCTACAGACTTCTGCATTACAATTTTGCTTAGCTATGAGACTTTAGGAGGGTCATTTCATTCTTTGAGCCCCAGGTTTTCCATCTTTATTATAGTAATAATATTTGCATTTTATTGGTAGAAATAAATGCACCTACCTCACAGGGCTATAATAAAGATTAAATGCATTTAAAGAACTTTTAAAAAATCTTAAAATAGCAAGTGATAATGATAATGGCGACTGACATTTGCATGGCATTTTTAAATTGGCAAAGTACTTGACATATTATAACATTTGAGGCTCACTACCACCCTGTGAGAGAGATACAGTGGGTATCATTTCTATTTTGTGGATGAGGAAATTAAGACTCAGAAAGATTAAGGGACTCTCAATAGTCATACAGCTAGTTAGTGATTGAGATGGTATCTGAAACAAATTATTCTCTACTCCAAATCCTTCATGTTACTCACTATAAAAATTCTATGCAAATATAAATTCTAATTAATTAGTATTTCAAGAGATATTTTATTATATTTTAATGCATGGAAATCCAAATTGTTAGAGCGAAAGATATGATCTATGTTTTCTCATGCAAGTATTAGGCAGGTTATATATTATATATGATGGGTTAGATGTTACATATAATAAAATATATAATTAAAATAGATATTAGGCATAATTATAGATATAAATATAGATATGTAGATATAATCTAAATCTTTTTTTATCCAGATAAGGAAACTGAGGTTCAGAAAAAGGAATTGACTCACCCAAGGTGACTCACATGGCAAAGGAGATCTGTGATGAGAACTCAGATCTTCAGAACTCCCAGGCCGGATCTCTTTCCATGACATGTTCTTTACAGGGCAAAAGTTTTGAATATAGATTGTCCACATTTCCATGTGCTGCAAGTACATTGGGTCCCAGTCAATCCAAATGGTTGAGTATGCAATGCCTCATTCTCTTATTCATTTAGATGTTTACCTGCACCATCGCCCTACATCAAAGGGACAGACTTTGTCAACACTGGAATCTCTCTCATGATAAAAGGGCAGAAAAGGAAGAGCACAAATAGTACAATTGAATGGGCACTGGATTCAGACTCAGACAACCAGAGTTCAAATACTAAATCCGCTTCTTACTTCCATTGTGACTTTCTGCAAGTCATTTAATATCTCCTGGCCTTAATTTCCCCAAAGGCAAAGTGAGAGGAGTGGACTTGATTATAATCGCTAAGGCCACTTCCAGCTCATAGTTCTATAGAAAAAAAAAAATCAGAGTTCCAGGCCTGTGACTCCAAAACAGCTCAGCAGCCAAGTTTGTCAGAGACTCATGGCTTAGAATCTCTCTCAGGTTTTAGAGGGACATAGGGGAAAACTGCGGCCCACAAAGGGGCCTTTTCCAAGGGGCAATAGGCAATTTTTTTTTAAGTTTATCAAGCATCTTGGTGGGTAGACACAAAGCATGGACATACTCCCAAGGTTACTTCTCAGGTAATGGAGGCTATTGGATAGAAATGTATACAGATAAATAGCTGCAAAGAATGTGGCCAGGGGCTTAAGTCAATATCTTCACAGATACACCAGAGAAATCCAAGATCTTTGAGTTAACCTAAAGCCTTCCTCATATAGGTTCAAGATGCCTTTTTTCTTCCCATGTTCATTCTAAAGGTACCTCTCTGGACATCACTTCTTTCTTCTATCTGCTATATAACTGTGTCATGTTTTTCACTGATCACAACTCAGGAACTAAGCACCTTTTGGGCTAAATATTTTGAGCAGAAAATGAATATGGATCTCTTCCTTCCTCTCCCCTTTATCACTACATAAGCAGCTGTACTACTTCCTGAAATCTCTTCCAGAAAAAGGACTTACTCACCATCCCTATGTAAGGGTCAATGCCAGTCTCCATAATTTACATCAGCACTTTATTAATAACATGCCATTCCCTATGAATTAATTTCTTTCCAGCAATCATTTGATGGGGTTATTTCTTCACTGAAATTCTTCATTGAACATCTTTAGGCTTTACAAAGAATCATAGGACCATAGATTGAGTTCTGGAAGGGGCCCACCTTCATGTCCACCCCCTCATTTTACAGATGAAGAAACTGAAGAATTGTGCCCAGTATCACACATTTACTAAGTCAGATTTTTACGGTTTAGTGTTGGGCTTTCTCTGTCTTTTGATATCCACACCCAGTCAGAATGTCTAAGCTGGACCACAACTAGTGCCGAAAATGAAATTCTGAATTAGCATTTTAAAATATATTATGGGTCATTACCAGTGGATCCTAGAAGGAGTCATGACTTTCTGTTAAAAATAAATTTCATAATTTCTGTGGTATAATTCTGAATAATAAAAACCTCACAGTGGTAATGAGAAGAAAATTGCTTCACTCATCTAGCTGGCAGAAAACAAATGAGGATACACATCATAATGTACAACAGAATTATACAAATACTAAATATTATGCATGCAGAAGGACTCTAACTCTAATTGTTTACTTCAAACAAGCATCATGGTTTTATATCCCTGTTAGGGAACGATAGAGGAAGGTAATAAGACAAAATTCGGATTTATAGAGTTAATGAAGTAATGATAAAAATATAGAAGGTGATTTCTGTTTCTTTTAATTCCTACCACAAATAATAGCTTGGATCTATTCCACGCTATAGGGACATTTGGACAGGGCCTTGCAAGTTTATAGGATTGAGAACTAGAAAGGACTTTGCAGGTCTTCTAGTCCAGTGGTTCTCCAAGTATGTTCTGGAGACCCCTTTTAAGAGTACATCAGGTCAAAACTATTTTCTCAATCATATTGAGAATTTTAAATCTTGATTATGGTAAATATGGATATAACCCACATTAACAAAGGCTCCTTAAGGTCCCCACTATTTTTTAAGAATTTAAAGGGATACTGAAATCAAAAAGTTTGAGAATCTCTGGTCTAGTCCAACTCACTCATTTTACAGAGGAGAAAACTGAGGCTTGAAGAGGGTTAAAAAGTTATGAAAGGGGACAAAAATTTAAACACAGGTTCTCTGATTCTAAAGCCAGTGCTCTTGCCAATTGCCACTGATGGTGGTGCTATTACACCACCACGCTAGTAGCCCAAGTCAGGTGTGTGCTGCTACCAGGTACAACCAATTTTCAAGACTGAATGTTAAATTTTCAATATGAGCATTTATTCCTTGGAAATGAGTAAGTAATACATATCAGAGCTTGTGTTATTATTTGGTTGATTTTCTAGACTTAAGAAAATGATGGAGAAAATGTTAATGAGTCAGATTGAATGTAAAAGCATATCACGTACATGTGTATGACACTAGAAGAGAAGAGGCCCACCATCTCCTATAATAACCACTAACCAACTGCTACCAAAGGACAGATAAGCCTAAGGGCCCTAGGCATAGTAATGCCTCACATATCAGCAACCCTGCTACCAGCCATTATCTAGGCGAGCAACCTTTGTAGGGATGTGACTTGTCAGCTGACAGGTGATGCCACACTCTTCAGCTATTGAAGACCTAGAAAAGACCTAGAAAATTCCTTCCATCAAAGTTCTCAAATGGTTCAACATCAGAAACATATCAGGTTTTATCAATGGATGTATCACCATCTGCTTTGCCACAATACCTCAAGGACCACTGGACTTTTCCATATGTTCCACAACTGAACATCCTATATGTGTTGTCTCCTTCCATTAGACTATGACAATCTTGAAAGCAGGGACAGTCTTCCTTTTCTATTTATATCCCCAGAGCTTAATACAGTGCTTTAAATGTTAAATGTAAGTGCTTCATAAATGTTTTTGCATTTATTCATTCATTCATGTGTTGTATTATTAGGATTTTACCTAACATGGTGTTTTTGTCTTTTATTAGTTTTTGGTCACTTTATACATGGCTCATAATTTCTTTTTTTTTTCCCAGTAGATTTGGGGTTGACAAGGTTTTATGGAAAACAATGACCCAAATCATTTTATTTCTCAAATAATTATTCTCAATTTTATATGCTAACCAAAGGATTTTATTTTATAGAACAAATAATGGGCAATATAAGTCAAGTAAGTGAATACGTTTTCATGATCTTATATTATTTTACCTGTATGATCATGGGATTTAGAGTTGAAAGATAGCCTCTCTTTTATAAAAAAGGAATTCAAGCCTCAGAGAAGTTGGATGACTTGCCCAAGAATACACATCTTATAATTAGCAGAGTAAGGATTCACAACTGGGTCCTCTTACTCAAAGTAAGGTGTATTTTCCACTATATCACAGTGCTGGTATCATGTATTACTTAGATGAGAATATCTACTGTACTATATAAATAAGTTGTTTATTATTGTTGTGGTAGTTGCAGTTAAATTTTCATCTTTTAACACCAATATTCTACCCATGTTGTATGGCTGTGAATCATGGACCACTACAGTGTCTGAAGAATTATAAAGGAGTTCTACACAATAGGCAATGGATAGATCTATGGTAAGGGTAAGTATGCTGCAATATGTGACAAATAAAGTTCTTTCAAGAAAAACAAGACTAAGGAAATATCAGGGAAATAGTTGCGTAAAAATGATGTACTGGTTACATGGTAAAAATAAGGGCTAACAGATGGCCAGCCCAAATACTCTTCTTGTACTAGATTCTGGAGAGAGGATAGCCTCCAGCAAACTATCTAGAACTATTGGGAAGACATAAGCAAGAATCATATAGAATGCATAGGCATGACTGGCTTGCTATATGTATCGCCAAAAGAACTATCCAAATCAATGACATCATAGATTCATTTAAGTTTTGGGGGCATAACTCCTGAAATAGCATTACTATAAAAACGATCTCTGTATCAGGCTTTTCACTAAGCCAGACTGTACCTTTTGCCTCTCTCCCCACTTATGGTCAGAAGAAATGGTTTTATCTTTAGAAGTAGCAAATTAATTAACCTTTCTATTAAGATTCAAGCAATTTAAAGATTTAACAAAAGAAAAATCAATGCTCCTTTGTTGACAGGATCTCTGCTAGCAGGAGATCTACCTTGTCTATAAAGTGTAGAGCAAATATTAGCAACACTGGTAATATATTTAGATACATTCAGAACTCAGAAAGACACTCCCCTCCCCTCCCTGCCCACACCTCTGCCATCTTCCTAGCTATGATCAGACTTGTACAAACATAATTAGTTTGACTGGCCTTTAAGACAGTGTTTAATTCACCTAATGTTACACACTATGTACATAATCCATGAGAGGACTAGACTGAATATTTCCTGATTTTCCATACCAATTCAGTTCAAGCATTTCTTGGCAACTTTTATTTACAATTACAATATTACAATCTAATACAGTCTAGTTAGGGTACTTGAGCAAGTCCATCATGCTGTTCTTGTCAACAAAACAGTCTAGTAGATGTAAAGCATGTGTAGTAAAAAATAAAACACATGTACATAAAGAGAAGGAGTAGAATGTGTTACATAGAGGACTGCCCTTGGAGCCAGGAAGAACTTGTTTCAGATCCTGTCTCTGACACATACTGGTAGCTAGCATTTATATATTGTTTTAATGTTTGCAAAGAATTTCATAAATATTACTTCATTTTATCCTTACAACAACCCTGAGAGATAAGTGCTATTATTACTCCCATTTTGCAGATAAGTAAACTGAGGCATACAGCGGGTGAGTGATATGCCCAGAGTCATATAGCTAAGAAGTGTCTGAGGCTGGATTTGAATTCAGGACTTTCTGGCTCCAAAGTCAGGGCTCTATCCACTGGGCCGCCTAGCTGCTTCATGTGATCTTGAGCAAGTCACTAACTTCTTACTAGCCCTTTTCAATTTTCTAAGACTGAAAGTTACTACTTTTCTTTACTGGTGGAAGGAGTTTTCATGTTTGGAGTTCTCTTCCTCCCCAACCTCCCCCGCACCCCACCACTGCAAAAAAAAAAAAAAAAAAGAACACCTCAGGTAGGTTCGTGTCTAAAATAAAATACATGAAAGATTGATAATATGGATTGGAGTCACAGTGTGATCTAGTGGGGAAAAATACTGGATTTGGAGTCGGAAGATTTAAGATGCAAATCTTGCTACTTATTACCTGTTTGACCTTGAGCAAGTCCATCATGCTATTCTTGCCCACAAAACAGAGAGATATCAGATAAAAGATAATATATTTAACTGGATTCAAAACTACTTACATGCATGAACTCACAAAGCTGATGTCTTGACAGATTTGGGTAAATTCAGATTGGAGTCTCCAGTGAAGATTGGTCACTGGTCTTGTGCTGATTAACATTGGTATAAGTGGTTTGAATAAAGGGACGAAAGCAAGAGTTATCAGATTTGGAAATGATATAACAGTGAAGGGAATAGCTAACATCTTGTATGGCAGAATAAGTATCCAAAAAGATCTTGTCAGATTAGAGTGATTGGCCAAATAGTTGAAGATGAAATTAGCAGGAACATATATAAAGTATCATTTGGGTTCAGAAAAAAATAGTTTTGAATGAATGGATAAATGAAAAAAAAAAGAATTTATTAAGCACCTACTACATGCAAAGAACTACGCTAAGCAGCAGTCTCTACTTTCAAGAAGCTTACACCCTGAGCAGCTAGGCGGTACAGTGGATAGAGCAATGGCCCTGGAGTCAGGAGGACCTGAGTTCAAATTCCGACTTAGACACTTACTAGCTGTGTGACCTTGGGCAAGTCGCTTAACCCTGATTGCCTTAAAAAAAAAAAAAAACCACTTACATTCTAATAGGAAGACAAAACATATAGGAGGCTTCAACTGCAAGTCAGATAGAGAAGTTTCCTGGTCTTTTTGGTGTGGGAAAAAGAGATGATAATGCACCTTCTTTAGTGTCATTTCCAACCCTTCCCTTTGTTAATTATTTCCTTTTTGTCCTGCACATAGCTTGTTTGCATATATTTGTTTGCGTGCTCTCTCCCCCATTAAATTATGAGCACCTTGAAGGCCTGGACTGTTTTTTGTTTCCTTTTGTATCCCCAGTGCTTACACAGTGCCTGGCACATAGTAGGCACTTAGTAAATGTTTATTGATTGATTTTCATTGATCAAACCACACCTATTACTGATATTGAACCACTTGACATTCCCAATGACTTTGATTTTGCAGGTACAGGATAAAGAATTCATGGTTAGCCACCAGTTCCCATGAAAAAGATCTTGGGATTTTATTAGATAACAAGATAAACATTAGCTAACCATACTGCATAGCAGCTAAAAGCCCTAGTCTCGGGCATCTGGAGACATAGTTTCTAGAATAAGGGTGGTTGTAGTCAGACTATGCTCTGCCCTGGTCATTACTGTAATATTGTGTTATGTTCCGAGCTGGATGCCACATTTTTGAAGGACACTGATGAACTGGATTGTCTCCGGATTATACTAACCAAAATGTTGAAAGTACAAAAGACCAGGAAATTGTGGGTTTTGTCAAAAGAACTAGGGGTACTTAACTTGGGAAATAGATTGCTATCTTCAATATTCATAGCATTGTCATCTGAGAGGGAATGTCAGGAATAGTTTCATTTTTATGCTTTTATCCCTGGTACCTAGTAAGGGCCTAGCACCTGGTATTTTCTTAACTAAATATCCACTGAATTGATGAGAAATGAAGAGAAATTACATGAGTCACACTGGGTTCCAAAGGGCAGATATAGTAACAATGACTACAAGTTGCAAAGTGCCACACAGGTGGCACAGTGGATAGACTGCCAGACTTGGAGTCAGGAAGACTCCTCTTTGTGAGTTCAAACCTGGCCTCAGTCACTTACTATTGTGTGACCCTGGGCAAATTATTTAACCCTATTTGCCTCAGTTTCTTCACCTGTAAAATGAGGTGGAGAAGGAAATGGCAAACCACTCCCGGATCTCTGCTGAGAAAACCCCAAATGGGGTCATGAAGAGTTGGACATGACTGAAAATGACTGAACAACAACTAAGCCCCACCATTTCTAACTATTAGAGTTGTCCAAGAGTAGACAAGGTCGCCTTAGGAAGCAGTGGAGCCTCCATTGGTAGAGGTTTTCAGATGGAGGCAAGATGATCAATTAGCTGGGAATGTTTTAAAGTGGATTCTAATTCAGAGACAATTTAGAATAGATGTCTTCTAAGTTTGCTTCTACCTCTGAAATTCTATGATTTAGTGATCCATTGGGGAGAAAATCTAAATGGGATGAAAATTAATTTTTTCTTTGAAAAATATAAAATGTTCAGCTTCTTTGCTTTTTAATTTTAGAATGAGGAACATTAAATTTATTCCATAACTAGTGCTGTCCATGATCCCAAGGAACTAGCCAAATCCCCCTTTGTTTCTGAATGATCTTAAAAACAAAGAGTAATAAGACCCCCAAAAAAGAAAGGATTAACAACATAGACCTCCTTCCTCTCCACCTTAGAGAAACCACCTTCCCCACATGAGCTAAGACAGTCAGGATAAATGAATTCCTAACCTTTGCTTACACTTATCACTTAGGAACCCCTCCAGGGTAGTGATCTTTCAGATTGACCTTTTGCGTTATCAAAATTAATTTACACACAGTGGTGTAACAGACATGTCTTTCACCTTGGGTTTGGGGGGTAGTAGATTATAGATTCACAGATCCAGTGAACATTTGGACAGGATGGGACTTTAGGTCATTCTTTCCTTCTCCCCCTGATATAATGTGGAGTAGACACTGGGCAATGGCTGAGGAAACCTAAGGTCAAATTTTGCCTTTGAAATTTAGAGGCTATGTGGCCAGGGGCAAATCATTTTACCCTTTCATCCTTAAATTCCCACAAAGCAGAGCAGCTCTCACCCTTCACGCCTTCCTGGGTTGTCGTGAAGAAAGCATTTTAAAATCTTAAAGTGATATGGAAATGTAAGATCATTAAGTTTTGTGTGCTTGGGCATCTGTGAGGTGGGAGCCAAAGTGGTTTTAGCCAAATAAGAGAGAGAGGCAATCAGATAAAAGATATTTCTTGAATTACATGAATTGAAAAGCTTTCTGCAGTGAGGGTAAGGTAAGAGTAATGGGTAAGAAAAGAAATTCAATTTGTAAAAGAAAATCTTTATGTTTACCATCTCTGATAATGGTCTATTATATAAGGAATGTGGTGAATTAATACAAATATAATAGATCAAGAGACATTTCCTGATGGATAAATGCCAAAGGATATGAACAAATAATTCTCAAAATGAGAATTATGAACTATTAATAACCATAAGAAGTATTATTCCAAATCACTAATAAGAAAAATGTAAACCAAAATTTCACCTTACACATAGAAAATTGTCAAAGATGATTAAAGTCCATGTTGGAAAAACTGTCAAAAGTGACAAAAACTAATACATTATTGGAAGAACTTTTTAATTTGTCCACTTATTCTGGATTCTTTCAATTTCTATTTTGCCCTATGGTTCTAAAATATCAGGGCAGTTTTCCTTGATCATTTCTTGAAAGATGATGTCTAGGCTCTTTTTTTGATCATGGCTTTCAGAAAATTTTTAAATTTTCTCTCCTGGATCTATTTTCCCGGTCAGTTGTTTTTCCAATGAGATATTTCACATTGTTTTCTATTTTTTCATTCTTTTGGATTTGTTTTACAGTGTCTCAATTTCTCATAAAGTCACTAGCTTCCAATTGCTCTATTCTAATTTTTAAGGAAGTATTTTCTTCAGTAAGCTTTTGGACTTCCTTTTCCATTTGGCCAGTTTTGCTTTTTAAGGCATTCTTCTCCTCATTGGCTTTTTGGACCTCTTTTGCCATTTGGGTTAGACTATTTTTAAGGTGTTATTTTCTTCAGTTTTTTTGGGGTCTCCTTTTTGTCCACTTATTCTGGAAAACAATTTGTAATCATGTTAAAAATAATGTGAATAAAGTGTATGTACTTTGACCCAGAGAGCTTATTGACTCTCCAATATAAGTATATCCAAACTTGTCAACAGAAAGATCCCATATATGATAAAATATTCATAGCAATTTTTTTTCTATTACCAAAGACCAAGAAATAAAATAGATAATATGGACTTGGGAATGGCTAAATAAATCATGGCACATGAATGTCTTAGAATATTAATTGTGTCTTAAGAAATGATGAAAATAAATAACACAAAGAAATGTGGAACTATATGAACTAATTCAAAGTGAAATAAGTAAAATCAGAAAAATGTACACAACAACTACAAAAACAGTTATGTTTTTGTCTCAGGTTTGGGAAGAATCAAAGAAATGCATCTTTCTTCTTTCTTTGTAGACACATGGTACTATGGAAGTGGAACACCGCTAACCCTACATGTGCACTGGGTTGTTGTTGTTGTTTTTTTCTCTTTCTTTTTTGTTGTGTGTTTTGTATGTGTCACTGAGGAGGGGAGAGGGAAGGTATATAAAAGAAAATAAAATGGACATGAAAATGAAAGATATCCAAAAACTTTGAAAGAAACAGGATGATTTTTGATTTAGATTTGGAAGCTATATGAGAAATAACTAGATGGTATAGTAGATAAAGGATTGTAGTTGAAGTCAAGAAGACCTGAATTCAAATTCTGCCTCAGATACTTACTAGCTGTGTGATCCTGGGCAAGTCATTTAACTTTTTTCAACCTGTTTCCTTATAAAATTGATGTGTTATAGGGGTAATATTACCTACCTCACAGGAGTATTGTAAGGGTCAGATCGGATAACATGCAAAATGCTTTGAAAACCTTGAAGAGCTATATAAATGTTAGCTATTTATTATTGTTTACATAATCCAACCTCCTCATTCTACAGATGAGAAAACTGAAACCCAGAGAGAAATAAATTATCCAAAGTCATTCCTATAGTTAATAGCAAGGTTGGGAACAGGACCAATTTTTCAAACTCTAAATCTTATATTCTTTTCACTCTACCAAGATGTAGTTTTATTACAGTTATTGTGGATGAATAAGCAGGTATTTATATCTTATCTGATGACTGAAACTCTGTGCCTTAGATTGGCTCTGGCCATAAAGATGAAACACCATTAAGAACCAAAGAGAGAGAGGGGAATGTGAAGCCCTTCTTAGAGACCAGAAGTTTGAAATAAACATAAGAAAGTGAAATGTACAAGGCAAGCTCTCTTTTCCAGGGTCTGCCTATTATTCTAGTCCTCTTTATAATGATTAGCAATTAGTGGTCCCTGCCAGTGATAGGACATTGAATTGAAAAACATCAGGCTGAAACTGTAGTAAACATACACAATCACTTCTCATCTTTATTCTTTCCTCGTATTGGATGTTGATGTTGGCCTTTTCCTTAATTAGTCGATAACCTGATGATACACAGGTAGCTGACTCTGATATGATTCCTATATTAGTAGTCATTGCCAATCTGTTAAGCTATAATTGGCACACTAATGCATTGTTGGTGGAGCAGTTAATCTCTGAGCTTTTAACCTAAACAATGAAAAAGAATCTATGAGACAGGTAATAAATGTGCTGTTACCTAAATTCTATAGATAAGAGCATAGATTCTGAGAAACTAGATTATGGGGTCAAAGTCATGCAACTAAGAAGTTATGGAACCGTGTTCACATCTCCTACATGCAAGCTCACTACTCTTTTTACTTCACTATTGCATGAAAATGCAAGATCAAGTTGCCTCTACTTTATTTAAAGCTTTCCTCAATATACCTTTATCTTGGAGGTATTCCATATACCTAAACCAAGATTTAAAGGCTCTGTCAACATGTTTTGAGGCCATAAATTTCCTACAGGCCAATCACTTTGTGAAAGTTAGATGTTCAATGAACATAAGGTCAATGGTGTCTTCATTTTCTGCAGAAATGCCTTTACTGAGATGTATTAATATGATGGCCTAAGGCTTTATAAGAAGCCAATATAAGAAATGTACAATTGGACATTTCTGTTCCTTTTGCAAAATGGTATTTAAAGTTATGATGTTACCCAGGTTTCATATAAATTCCTCCTAGAATCCAGTGCCGGGGAAAAAAATTCTCTAGATGAATCTCTACCATTTCTCCTTCCCAGACAATGAGGGCCACGCAACATAATATTTTGTCATATTTTTGCCTTAACTGGCCTAGAAACTGAGCTATATTCAGTGCTGAGCTCAGTTATCCTTTGTTCCTGGTACATCCATTTCTTGACTCCTTAATTTTTTTTTTTTTAATTTCTTTGCATGCTTCCTCAAATCTATTTTGGAAACAGGCTGGGTATAAATTTTATCTTTAAAAAATGAACAACATACAGGGCAAATTTTTCCTTTTTCTCTTTGATGCTCTGATGTAGAGGAAAGTGACCTCCATTGTGCATGCCCAGAAACAAGTTCACCAAATCTTCACGTGAGTTGGCAGCAGGCAGAGCACACTGTGTATACCTGAAGGAAGATGCTAGAAGAATTTGGGGGAGTTGGCACTTTTTAAGTGAAAAATGTTTCACAGAAAGTCAGCAGGCTCCCATCTAAGCCACTGAAGGGCAAAGGAACCAGGTATAGGATGATTTGGGAATCTGAGAATTGGAGACCCAGTAGGAAGGGTAGGGGGAGGAGATGAAAAGCTGCTCTTCTGGAGGTGTAGCAGTTAACAATGGTCAGCTGACAGAAACTTTCAGCCAGTGATTCCAGAGAGAGGTAATTGTCATTGGCCAAGAGCTTCAGTGACAGCTATGGCCTTTCAGCACCACCCAGAGTAAGGGAAAGAACTAAAGCTCAGATAAGCTTGTTGCTCTCTGCTGCCTCCTCTGGATTGAGAAGAAAAGACTCTTTGAAATCCTGGTTAAGGAGTTTGAAGAGTTAACCTGAATGATGCTGCTGTGAGCTCCATTCTCATTGGACAATACAACATCCAAGTGAGTGAATAAAATAATTGATGGGGTTGGTCTGAATATCCTAAAGAAAGCCATTTTGAAGAGCTTTGTAATTCTCTGGCTTAAAACAAACTGCTATTCATATTAAGAAATAACACTTTCTAAAAGCCTTTTTAATGACAATGGTAAATTGAAAAAGCTCACAAATACTATGTTCAAGTAGAAAACAGGATTTCCACAGATGTGATGAGGACCAACAGATAAGCAATAAACAGAGAAGCCATCTAGCACGATCCAGATATCCCCGAATAGACAAATTATATCAAAGTTTGCAGTTCAGGGTTGTGAGTTACCTTGCGTTTTTCTCTCTCATGTGCTTTCTTGACAGGTTCCTGAAAATGAACATGATTAAGGCATACATACATGCATACACACACATATATATGTGTGTGTGTGTCTATATGTCTATATGTGTGTGCATGTATATATATGTATATATGTATGTACGTATATAAATACATATATAGCTGTATTTTGTCTTATGCAATTGCTTTATTATGTTGAAATCTATTATAGTACTACTTGTTTTCTGTTAATATTTATGTTTCCCTAAATGTTTATTTTTAAGATCTAAAAAATGTCATTATTATAAATGGCTGGCTATATAGGCAGAGAACACATCGACTATGACTCAAGCTAGAGTCATGAGTAGGGGAAGTGTATTTCCCTTCAACCGGGTTAGTTCTAGGACCCCCAAGAGAGTTTAAATTTAACTGTGTAGCCATGGTCTGCTTCTGGGAACTTAGACTACTAATATGAAAGTAGGTTGGAGGGATTGGCAAGCCAATCCCAGAGAAGAGTGTTACATGTGCAACATACATACATGCAGTTATAAATACATATTTAGTATGTGTACATATACACAATGTGATTTCTAGGTTGATGTGATTTCACAGGCGTTTGGTTTGAGAGCGCTGAATCTAGGAGGATCCTGAAAGATCTGATGCTTGAGCTGTCATCTGAGCTGGCCTCCAAAAGGCAGACTCAAGAGGAAGCATTCCATGCATGGAAATCAGCCTGCGCAAAGACCTGACTCTTTGACCTGTTTGACACCTTCTTCCCATAGTGTAGGAATTAATTATTGATCAGGTTTAAGACACTTCACATTGGGCTGCAGGGTAATGAAGCAGAGACAGATAAAGAAATAGTAGTAGATTCTGTCAACATAGAACTTTATAATAAGCTTTGCATAATTGGGTTAGCACTAAACGGAAGGCAAGTTTTGAAATAACATGTTGCAATGTAGGCCAGGGAGAGGTCTCTTTTGTATTGTCTTCATATTAACTCCCTGCTGACCCTGACTGTAATCCCATGGAAGGAACTATTAATTAGGCTTATTTAAAGTCTTATGATGCTCCATATTGGTGTCAAGTTTTCTTTGAAAATTAAGAAGTTATGAGCTCCCAAGAGTGAGCATTGATTAAGCACAGGACTCAGAGAGCTAATAAGGGTCATGCTTTGCCTGTGGAATGTCTTCTTCTTTCATTTACCTTTTAATATGAAAAGACCAATTTTCTTGTCTATTTTTGTTGCTATAGAAATAAGTAAATAGTGTAATTAATGTGTCAAATGATGATCCCTTATTGCAAAAGAAATCACAGTTGGGAGATTTGTACCTCAACCTAATGTTTATGTGGGTGTCATCAGTGAGTGTGCAGGTGTTACACCTACTGTGAGTGCATAGTCCTAGATGTTCTCCTAATGATTGCTTCCTCCAGTGAAATAAGCCAAAAAAGAACACTGGACTTGGAGTCAGAGGAGCTAGGTTCACAGACTAATGCTACCACTTACTACCTGTGTGATATTGGGAAAGTTGCTTCGCCTCTCTGGTCCTCGATCTTGTCAGGGTGAGAGTGGGAGAGTGGGGTTAGACGATCTGTAAGGTCTCTTTAAGCTTTACATCCACGATTCTATGAAATTAGTTTTGTAAGATGCATCTATCTGGAATACAAAATTTGTTTTCTTAAGAAATGAGAACTTAAAATAATTTCTCATGTCACTAGGTTTTTGTATTCAAAGCATCAGAAATATTTGACAAAGTTATTAGCTCCTGTTCTTAATTTGCTAAGCAGGTGATACACAACTTATGACAGATTTTGTTCTAAGAGCCCATGTATAAGCCAGTTTGTGTGATTTGGAATTTATTTTCCTCAATAAATAGTAGTCTAGCTGGTGGCAAAGTTCCCAGGCAAGCTTACCAATGCCTTTTAAATCAATTATGTAATAGTATTAGCCAAGTGTTCCTATTTGTAGATAATGTTGTACTGATTGCATCAAATCCCAGAAAAAAACATAGCAATTCATAGTTACTTTTAAAAAATAGACTAAACCATCCACAGTGGATAAACAAAGTGGATGGAGATTGAATATTGCTCACATATGGACCATAGATGGACCACAGCGAAAGCAGTCTTAAGATTCATGCTTCTCAAATGTATGGGGCATAAATCTAGGGGAGCATTTCAGCGAATGAACAGAGGTATGATCATAGTGTGGCATAAAGGAAAGAACATTGGATTTTTAGTTAGATGATGTAGGTTTGAATCTCAGATTTTCTATTTTCAACTTATGTGACCTTTGAACAAATCACTTAAATTCTCTAGGCCTGCATCAGTTTCCCTATATGTAAAATTAAGAAGAATGCAACCTCTCAAGTTCCTTCCAGTTCTAAATTGTAAGATGCTGATATCTCCAGGGACTACATATATAGACTATCACGTGAATGAGTAATATGATAATCTCACTGTATTCTATTTTTATTAGACAATACCTATATTATTATGTTCAGTTCTGGGCTTAACATTGAAATTGGAAAAATCAATAATCAATGACTTGAATGCCTTGCTTTGTAATCATTTATCAACTACAATTATTTTAATAGGCTAAGAAGTAACTATGTGATTTATGGAAAAGATATAGACCCAGGGAAGCCTGTGTAACTAAATATATGATGTAATCCCAGGGAAATTCCTGTGTTAGTTGACCTAAGGCAGGGGTAGGGAACCTGAGGCCTCAAGCCAACATGTAGCCCTCTAGGTCCTCAAGCATGGCCCTTTGACTGAACTCAAACTTCAAAGGATTTGTTTAGTGCAGTTTGGATTCAGTCAAAGGGCCACACTTGAGGGCATAGAGGGCCACATGTGGTCTCAGGGCCGCAGGTTCCCCAGCCCTGACCTAAGGAGTGTAAATATAATCATGATAAGAGTGTGTGACTATCTTAATCATTTTACATTAAATCATTTTATATATAGTTGTTTGCCCTGATATTCTAGTGACAAAGAACCCTGTTTTTCACAGGAGCTTGCTTGAGTAAAACAAAGATGATTGATCCAATAACAAGACTCCTTTTTCACCAGACATGAATCAAGAAAACTATAAATAAGTGTGTGTTTTTTAAGTTGGGGTCTCAGACCACACTGGGTAGACTGTAGACCATAACCTTTGTTTTCCTTAATAGAGGTTGATTTGTTTGCCCAGAAAGGATCCCAGTTCCTTTCTTACAATATTTTAAGGAGGACATTATCAAGTAAGAGACTTGATCATTTGGAGAAGGGCATCCAAAATGGAGGATGATCTCAATATCATGTCCTATGAAGATTTCTTGAAAGATATTTAGCCTTTAGAAGAGGAGATGTAGAAGGGACATAATAGCTGTCTTTAAGTTTTTGAAAATTTATCATATGGAAGAGGGATTAAAAGTGTTTTGTTTTAACCTAGGTGATAGAACTAGTAGTAATGGATGAAATATGGAGAGAGTCAACTACTAGCTTATTGTTAAACACACACATACACACACAAGTTAGTGCTAATGAAACATAAAAGAGTCGGTATCAAAAGGTTATGGTTTCCTAATACTCAGTATCAAAAGGTTATGATTTCTCATCATTGGAGGTCTTCAAGAAGAGACTGCATGATTAGCACTTATTAGAAATATAGTGAAAAGGATTCTTTTTCCAGCAGAGACTAGACTAGTCTACCTCTGAGGTCCTTTACAACTCTGATATTATTGATGCTTTCATTTGTGTGTGATGTGTTTTGGGCATCTTAATCAGCTAAATTCGACATCCATTCCCCAAATTTGTGCATGAAATATCCTCCTCTTGCTGTCTGGGCTTTAGTTTCACAATATAGGCACACAAAAAAACAACAAAATACAGAAGTCTGAAGAAGAATATAGCAGGACTGACCAGTGATCCCCAACAATAACAATAGATATGGCAAAAAGATAAGTGAAGATCAAATAATTGTACTAGGATTTGGATGTTTGATAATAGAAAAGTAGCTCTTGAAAGAAGAATAAATAATAAATAACTGTATAGGCATAGTAAGTATTATCTGAAATCTTTGAGAACCATCTTATGACATTGATAATATGACATATGTGGAACCAAGATGTGTTCCATACAGATCATCAGAACCAGGTCAAACTCTATCCAGGATCTATGAGAAGCTAAAAAGAAATACACTTTTTAAAACTTGCTTAATTAGCTGGAATTCTCTCCTCCATGCTCTTTCTTTATCTGAGTCCTATATATACTTAAAAATGTCTCTCAAATTCTGCCTCCTCCTTGATACCCTCTCCTAGTACTCCAGGCAACAGTGATCTCTCCTACCTGTAAATTTTTGAAGCACTTAGGGTGTATGCAATTCATCTAGCAAATATCTTATGGGATTTAGTCTATGAAATATAAATTCAGCTTCTAAAAGCTTCCCTTCATAATTTTTTAAGGATTCATTGAATTAATAGCCTATTGGACCCTTTGGTCTCTTGATAATCTTTCCTTGTGCTTTTTTACCTCTCTGTTCAATTCCTTTTTTTTTTAATTTTTTAAACAGTAGCCTATAAACATGGGGAAATTAACTTTATTGCTTAGATATTTCTTGATAATTTTACTTATTTACATCTCTTGTGTTTTCTTTTTGGAGCATTTTAAAGACAAATGTTTTTACTCACTTTTTAAAAGAAATACCTCAAATGCCTCCCTTTTGTTCAAGGTCTATATTTTTGTTTCATTAATTATTAGAACTGGCTTTAAAATTGTTATTTTCAGTTACAGCTTGAGCTCTGTTGTATTTTGGAATACATTATTCCATTATTTTCTTTGATTTCTCATGTTTGTGGAATAATCTTTAGGCATTCAAATTGGTACTTCTTCATTGCTGAGGACTTTTTTCCAGGCTGCTTTTAAAATCTATTGTTTCATTGTAAAGTTTAACTACTAGATTCCTTGGAGTTTCAAACGTGAGATCTTTTCTCCAGTGTCAATTAATAGATTACTTTCTTGTGTTTACTCAAAAATGATAGACCATTTTCTTATGTTATTTTCATAGTATAATACTCATTTTAAAAATATGTAAGTTCTTCTGTAGTACCTCACAGCTCTAGTTTATCTTTTGTGGCCCATCTTAAATACAGTCACTTTGATTTGAATAGAATTCAACATGATTTTTGCTTCTAACAAATTGTCTTTAACTTCTGTATCTTCAAGTTTCAAATCCATTTATTTTTTAAACAGAATCTCTTCTTCAAAAATCTTATCCATCAAGCATTTTATATATTTTTTATTATATATAATTTTGTTAACTTTCAGTTGAGGGCTCTGATTTCTGATATTTCTTTCCTAATTTCCTTTAGAAGTTTTATTTCTCCTTTGAAACATTTTAGAGATTTTTATTGTTTTTCTGTGATCTCATAGTAGTTCACAGAATTTTTTTTCATTGAGTACTTTTATTTTTTTCATAATATAACATTTGTTTAATGTGTGGTGAATTAAAATTTTCTCTCACTTTTCCTTCTGTCTTAAGGAGTCTTACTGTTGGTTTACCTATTTGAGAGTCAGTTTAATACCGAGTCTTTATTTCTTGTGCTTTTTGTCATTCAGATTTTTTTTGGTTATATTCCCAATAGCTAGTCTCTGGTTTTTATAACATCTTGGGCCCGTTCCCATTCCATTGCTGCACACATCTTTGAGTCTGTATATCCTTAATCTCTTAATATGATAGATGAGAAAATTGAGGCCCAGAGAGTTTAAATGAAAGAACTTTTAATCCCTTTATCTTCTGCAATCAATGCAGGGGATGAAACATCAATAAAATACTAAAATTTGGAATCTGAAAAACATATATTGGCTCTAAGCCCTTAACCTTTGGGGAGATATGATTATTACAGTTTATTGTACATAGACAAAAAAATAGACAAAATATTCCCCCATCCAAGCCAAGTTAGTCATCACTAAATATCTTTCCCAATCCTACTCGCCTCTCTCCTGGCTCTTTGGTGGTACAGAAAATTTTCCCAAGTGTGTATGTACAGAAACACATACTTACATACATTCACCCACACACTTGTAGCTCACTTCAAAATGATGAGGAAGGCTGTTCACCCTGCTGTCTGAGGTTCTGACTCTAAAGGGCTACTGGGAGGCTTTTCCTCAGATCACTAGTCCATGGCAAACAAGATTCAAAGCATCTGTTTGACCCTAGCTGATTTTGGATGACAGGTTATGGCATGGTGGCTGTTCATTAATGTTCAATTAGATCACAACAGCTCATGTCCTGACCTTGATGATGACTGAAAATCCAAAGGAGAAAAGAGAGTATCAAACAGAAAATATCTCTTTGATCATTTTACAACAGCCAAGTTTTGTCACAAAAGGAGTGTCTCAAGGGGCTAGGGAGAGGGAGGTCCCCAAAAGTTGTTCCTCCAAGCTACCTCCTGTGAATCATTTCTGTGGGCCCTGAGGAGTCACATAAACTGCTAAACTGGCAAGATCCTCCCAGGCTATAGATGTTTTAGTAGTCATATCACACTGCTGATTCCCACCGAGCTTTCAGTCAACTAGAACACTAAGGTCTATTTTTCACATGAACCACTGCTTCCTCAGGTCTTCCTGAATCTATACTTGATTTTTTGAACAATGAAGGCTGAAACTAAGAGGATCAAATTTAATAGGAATCCAAGTAGCTAGGCAGGAGTATACATTTCTTCTTATTAAATTATACCTTGTTAGTTTCCTCTTATTTTTCCAGTTTGTTGAAATCTTTTTGGATTCTGATTCTATCATGCAAAGTATTAGCTATTCCTCCCAGTTCTGTGTCAGATGTAAATCTAATAAGTATGCCTTTTATGTCTTTATTAATAAAAATGTTGAAAGGAACAGGAGACAAACAACAGAAGGAGCCTGAGGCATACAACTGGGGACTTCCCTCCATGTTGGCACCAGCCCTTGAATCGATATTCTTTAGAAACTGCTGTTTAATCAGCTAGGCATCCATTTGAATGCCCTATCATCCAGACTACATTTGTTGATCATCTCCATAAGGCTACCAAGGGATACTTTGTCAAATTCAGTCCAAAAATACAGGTACATTATGTCTGATGTTTTTCTCTGTGATGCATGGTGTTATAGTGATATTAATATATTCATATATTAAGGATTTGTTATTTCATTGATGAGGATCCTCTCTTGAGAGTGGCTATTTATGAAAAATTCATCTCTTTATAGTCAATCTGGCAATGAGTTTCTTCCCATTTAGCTTGGTAGGTCTTTAGACAAGAGATATATGATCCTTCTTTGAGTTCCAGAGCTTAAGGAGTACATAATAAGCTGAAGGATGCCCAGAGGAGGGCACAGTAAACTAGACAGTATCTTAACCTCATTAATACCACCATAACTCCAGGTGCCCTAAACAAAATATGTTTAAGATTTAGGTTTTGACTCTTGTCTGTGGTCCCCCTTCCCAACATTGGAAGAAGGAAGATATTTAATGTATAGTGTGGAATAGATATGGGGTATTTTATTTTTTATATACAAAAGAAATGGTCACTTCAACAAGCCAAATAACTAACCGTACTAACTACAATTATATCTGTTGGAATGGTGAGACTTAAACCTCATCCAAACATAAAGCAGTTTATGGGATTGTTGAATATGCATTGTTATATTTCACCTTGCCTCTGCACTGTCTCCTCAATGTCTGTCTACTGCCCATCCAGGCTGGGGCTTATTCCCTCCTCTTGTTGATGGTCATCTTTTTCAACACAGAAATTCCTTCTGCTGATAGCTCCATCTGATGGATCCAGGACACCTAGATCTCCTGAAGTCACAAAATCAGCTCTAAGTCTGGATTCCATTTTGAGATAGTGATTGGTCATCCATTTAGGAAAGGAAACACAAAGCAGAAAATGTAGTTGGGAGGATTGGCTTAAGCTCACTTAGTTGAGTCCTCTTTGCTCTAGCTGATACGCATGAGGCATGAAAGATACTGACAGCCTTTACAGTCAAGAGGAAGAGAGAAAAGAGGAAGCAGGATGGGGGGAAATAAAGGAAGAGAGAAGAAGTGAGGAAAGGAGAGGAAAGCCAGGGGCAAAGTCATTCCTTTAAAGGAAACTGAGTCACCAGCTCTTCATGCTTAATGGACAATAAGGATATTCCTCTGTAATCTCCAAGCAGAGGTCCCGGAGCATTGAGTCACACATAGCCATCACAATCCAGACTCATCTTGAAAGGGCCTAGACACACATGGTTGACTAGAATCAGGAATGACGGTTTTGTACATGCCCTTTTTAAGATCCAGTCATAGCCATCATCCAATTTTTATCTCTTCTTAGTGAGTTGTAAAAGTTGGTTTCCACGAACTTCTAGAGGTGGAACCTACCTTGAAGGATTTATCAAGTAGAGAAAATTGGTTGTGATGATGCATAATCTGAGTCTACTCTTTCAATAGCTATGCAGAGAAATCCTGATTAGGAATCCTCTTCCACATATGAAACATTTTACCTTGTAAGCCTTTTTTCCCCTTTCATGGACTTTCAATAAACATTATTTCCCTTCCAACATTCAAGAAAATGGAATTCATGATTCCATTATCTGTACAGAGTTTATTGTAGATAGCAGCAAAGCTGGAGCCAAGACAATATTCTGAGTCTCTAAGAAACTTGCAAAGAAACCCTCCTCCATTTTCCCATTCCAGGAGATGACTGGAGAGATACCAAGATACAATGAATAAAAATAATGAATTTATATAAAAAGATCCTGATTTGAATGAAATATGAATATCTAACACGGTTAATTTATCCAGTATTCAAGAAACTAGAAGTTTCTTTACTGATATATTTATATTTATCATACCACTTAAAATGTACTGCATTCTTACAGCTCTATGAATGATTTCATTGCTAGCCTTCAAACTATCATGTCATTTCTATGTACTGTAATTGGACAGTAGCAAAGAATACTTGCTTACTGAGATGTGACCCCACTGGTGATTTCAACTGAGTGGTTTCCTATTAGAAGTCATAGAAAGGATATTTCAAAACAAGGTTCTGCTTTAGGAACAGATGTTAACCCAAAGATGAGTATATAATTGTATTGCATAGATGGAGTTCCTTTATGTCCCAGATCAAATGTCAATTTCTCTAGGAAGCTTTCTATGAGCTCTCTCCTTCTTTCTACTAGTCTTCAATTATTGTTCACTTTTTCAGATACCATATAGGAATTTTAGCTTTTATCATCCATACATCATGCCCCCATTTAATATTATAGTTATTTGTGTATAAGTTGTATATGTCTACTAAGTTATAATATCCATAAGGGCAAGAACCATGTTCTTGAGTTCATCATGAGTTCCCAGAATACTCCAATAGAGTAGTTGCACAATACGTATTTTTGGATTTAATTTGTGCCTATAGCTAAACCATAGAAAGAGTATTATAATCCAATACCTGAACAGAAATAGTATCTATAGCATGCCCCATAGGTCATCTAGCTAATACTTGAAGACCTCTAGTCTAAGGGACACATACTACTTCTCATAACAACCCAGTACATTCTGGGATGATTCTTACTGTTGGGAAGATTTTCTCTACATCAAGCCTAAAACTGCCTCTTTTCAGCTTTCCTAGTTATGTTCTCTGGTGCCAAACAGAATGAACATAATGCCTCTTCCATATGCTAGCCTTTCAAATATTGAAAACAACTATTTTTCTCTCTAAATCTTCTATCCTTTAGGTTAAACATCCCCTAATGCCTTCAACTAATTCTCATAAGGCATGATTTCAAGGACTTTCACTAGGTTGCCTTCAGGATACATTGTAATTTTTAAATATCCTCTTAAAATGTGTGTCCAGACCTTACCAAAATTTTCTATGTGTTCTGATTGTAGCAGAATTCAAGAGAAATATTTCCTCCTTCACTCTGGACTCTACTCCTGTTTTAATTCAGTGAAGACTGGTTAGCTTTTTGAGCCGCTGCATCATACTGTTGACTCACGTGAAATTTGCTGGATGGTAAAATCCCTAGGTGCTTTTCAAATGAACTGATGTTTAGCTAGGCCTCCTTCATCTTGTACTCATGAAGCCAATGTTTGAACTCCAAGTGTAGGACTCTGTGTTTTTTTCCATTAGATTTCATCCCAGCAAATTTAGAACAGGGTTCTAGCCTGTCTGGATCTTTCTAGATTGTGATTCTGGCATCCAATGTGTTAGGGATCCCTTCCAGATTTATCAATTCTGAAAATCTAATAAAAACATCATTCATGCTATTATCCGAGTTATTTATCAAAAATATTAAACAGTGCAGGACCAATGACACATCCCTGGGGCACTCAACTATAGATTTCAATCCAAGTTGACCTGGACTTACTAATAGTTACTCTTTGGGAATATCATCCACCAGTTAGAAAACAAAAACAAAGCAGAATTAAATAGGTTGATTTCTCTCTATAAATGCTAGCTTTGTTCTACCTACACAAAGTGTTTTTGTTATGGTTCAGTCATTCAGTCTGTGTCTGACTCTTCATGACCCATGGACCATACTATCCATGGGGTTTTCTTGGCAAAGATAATGGAGTGATTTGTTAGTTCCTTCTTTAATAGATTAAAGCAAACAGGATTAAGTGGCTTGCCCAAGGTCACACAACTAGTGAGTGTCTGGAGCCAGATTTTAATTCAGGTCTTCCTAACTCCAGACCCAGTGCTCTGTCCATTAAGCCTTCTAGCTCCCCCAATCTACCCAAGTAGCTGACATGTATGTATCCCTTTAAGGTTTACAAAGCGCTATACAAACAGAATGTTCCAAAATTCTTTATGCAGTTTTAGGCTTTAAAAAAGCTCCTACTTAACTGTCTTTGTATGTTGTCCACATCACTGTCAAGTGCTTTGCAGAATCTAGGTAACCTACATCAACACATTCCCCTAATTTACCAGTAAAAATTTTACACCTGTTTCCAAGTCACTGATATGAATGTTTAATAGCACAGGACCAAGGAAAGATCCCTGGAGTCCTGTGTTAAAGTCTTCCCTCTGAGTTGAGATCTATCCATTAATGATTAATTACTCTTTGGGTTCAGTGATTCAACCAGCCCAATATCCAACTAATTATCCCTACTCTCATCTTGCCCACACTTCTCCCATCTTGTTAAGAATGCCATGAGAGACTTCATTGAAACTTTGCTGAAATCTAGATAACTATATTGACAACATATCCCTGATGAACCATTTAATAACCCTGTCCAAAGGGGAAATTAATAGTCTAATACAACAATATTTGACCTTCATAATAGCTCTTCATATGTAGGATCTCATTTGGTCCTTGCAACAAATGGGACCTCAAATCAGGAAAACATAAGTTCAGATATTGCCTCTGCCACCAGTTTCATTTAGGCAAGTCATTTAACCAACTCTGCAGTTGGTATTATCTCCATTTTGCAGCCAAGAAAATTAAACCTTAGAGAAACTAAGTGGCTTTTCCTTGGTCACACACTTAGTAAGAGTTAAGTACATTTTAAACCCTTTAACTTTGAATTTCAAGTTCTTCACAACACGATGAACTGCTTCAGAAAGCACTGGTCCGTTATATATCCTCTTCTGTCAAAAAGCATAAAATCATCAGAACCCAGGTCTTTGCATGGGTTCCAGCTGTGCTGGACCTTGAAGTATTCTAATGTGAATGAATGAGATACCCGTGGAGACACAGAGATAACATGCCCTGTTTTCCCAGTAAGAAGCACATCCAAGGAGAATGCAAGACTTCACAGTGAATATAAATTGATTCTTGAAACTCCTATTATATTGTTTTCATGCTATAAGGATTGTGCTGAACTTCTCTCTTGACACTGTCTTGCTCTGCAACCATGGTATTATAAGGGACTGATGTAAAGGTTAACATCAGCAATGAATACCTTGCCTTTTTTTTGTTGTTTATTTTATTGCTGTCTTCTTTTTTTTTTTTTTAATTTATAACCATCCCTCAATATGTCCTTTCCCCACTCCAAAACTTTCCTTTGTGGCAAAAGAAAATAGTCAAGCAAAATCCAACAAACACAGCAAACACAACAATCAGTATATGTCATATTCAATATCAATATTCCCATTTTCTCTATTGAGAATGGAGTAGTGCTTTATTATCATCTGTCCTCTGGAATTATTATTTATCATTGTACTTAATCTTAGTCTAGATGCTTATTTCTGTTATCAATAGCTATATGTGTGTGTTTGTGTGTGCATTTTATTTCTGCTTTCCTTGCTCTCCATTACCTCATATAAGTCTTCCCCTATTTCTCTGAATTCCTCATATTTGCCGTCTATTACGTATGGCACAACAAAATTCCATTATATTCATACACTATAATTTATTCAACCATTCCTCAATTGATGGGCATACAATTTGCTTCCAGTTTTGGGCTACCACAAAAAGTGCTACTATAAATATTTTGGTATAAATAAGATCTATCTCTTTGTCTTTAAGTTCTTTGGAATATATTCATAAAAGTGAGATCACTTGGTATGAAAAGTTATTGATTTTTTTCCCCATCATCCCCAGTTGTTTTCCAGAATGGTAGGACCAGTTCATATCTCAGTGTGGGTGGAATTTCTAGGGCACTCTACTGACAAAAATGGAAATACATAGCTCCCTTCAGCTTCAGTGACTGATACATAATAACATATGTCATAATATATGAAACACAGTAATAATAAGTGTTTAATAAATGCTTGTTGACTGACTGACAGGTCTAAGTAAATGCCTTTCTTGATGTACTAACAGGTATAAAGTTATAAGACAGTATAGTGGAAAGAACACTGAACTTGGAGTCAGAAAACCTGAATTTAAACCCCAGCTCTGCTGCTTATTAGTTATATGGTCTTAGGCAAATCACTTAACTTCTTAGACTCTCAGTTTCCTCATACATAACATGAAAAAATTAGACTGGATGATTCCCCAAGGCCCCTTCCAATGCAAACATATGTGAACACCATAAGAGGTTTGAGAGTTTACTCTTATTACTTCTACTATCTAAAAAAAAGTATTATGAACTCTAGTTTCCAGGCCACTATTAGTTACTCCAAAATTCAAGGGACCTTCTTTCTTAAACACATATTGAGTAACAAAAATTACATAGGAATGTATTCTCTTTGGACTTAGAACAATGAAAGAAATGTGGAGATTGCTGTAATGAACCCCAGAGTTCAGATGTTTCTTCTAGACTTAATTAATAGTTGATTACTCCAACTGGGAAAGTAACAAATTTCCCTTTTGGAGTATGATTTCTTCTACCTGGAGAGATAGACAGGACCTGTTAGTACTCATTAGTAAAAGTTTGGATAAGTACCAAAAAACTTAAGCTTCCCTAGGATTTGGGGGCATTTAAGGTTGCTAGAGTGGCGTCCCTGCAGAGCCAACCACTGTTCCAAAGGCAAGTTTCTGTTGGTTATATAACATAGCAACTGGAATGAGGACAGTGATAGGGCCTGTCCTCATTTGTAATATAATGATTAATCTGGGCACCACAGTTTTGGAAGGACATTAATATGCTAGAGTTAATGTCATACTAATACACTAGAATTAATATGGAGGAGCATTGTGGAGCTAGACTTGATGTCAGAAAGATATTAATACAAATCCTGCCTCAGATAATTACTAGTAAATGATTCTGGGCAAGTCATTTAACCTCTCCCATAAGGGAACTGAGAGGATTAGGACAGCAACTGGTTAATTATGGGAAATGACTGAACAAGACTGACTCCATCTTGTGAAACAGTTCTAGAGCTAGCTTATTTCTATCTTGTGAGAAAACTTTATTCAATTGTGGGAACTGGGAGAAAATATTTATTGTACTGTATTGTATTGTATTGTATTGAACCTACCCCTGCATGGCTGGAAGCAGAACCCCCTTTACCTGCTGTTTAGAGACCCTTAACTAAGGAACTACATTATGCGGACCAGAAACCCAGTCAGCCCCAAAGATTAATGCAAGGAGTTTTCTCACAATTATACATCTCAAGCAATTCGTATGTCTTCTTTGAAAACTGGCCCCATATTGATCAATCCATTATTGTTTCCATGTTTCTTTGATTGTTCACAGACACTTGGAGAGATAGACAGGGCCTATTGGTACTGGAGCACCTCTTTTTCTGACTATAGGGAATTGTACCTGTTCATTCTCCCCCTCCCAATGTGGAAAGGCCCTAATCTTTCTTCCAATTAGAAACCAAAATACCTAATGTGTCCTGGTTAATTGTTTCCTTTTAATTGATTGGTCTTATTTGATTGTTTTTAATGTACAAAAATCTGTCTCCCCCTATATTCAGGGTCCAGCCCTAAGTTGAGGAAGGGGCCTGGTCCCAATTTGTTAGGCATTTGGCATACTTTACTTTATAAATCGATATGATTGGAAGCTCAAACTTTTGTTTCCCCAGTCATTTCATCTTTTACCTGCCACACCCACTCTCAGTTTCCTCATCAATAAAATTGGGGTGCAAATAGTTTCTGACAGAGGTGCTGTGAGAATCAAATAAGATAATATGTAAATTGTTTTACAAATCTTAATAAATACTATTAATAGCTATCAATAACAATGGTTACTATTAAGGTTTGCAAAGCATTTTACATATGCTATCTCAAAATTATTATCATAGGTTTAGGATAAGGACTAGGGATGTTTAATCTGAAGAATAAAAGACATTGGGGGCTGAGAAAAATAGTTGCCATACTCAAATATTTGAAGGGTCCTCACATGCAATCTGCTCTTACCTTAGGTGAGAGGACTATGTCAAATGAGTAAAAATCATAAGGAAGCTAGGGTCATACAAATACTGAGCATCAGAAGTGGAATTTGAACCTCTAACTCCAGAGACAGCCAGTGCTTGTAACACCAACATTGCTCTTTTTTTTTTTTTGATGGGCAGAGTTAAGTGACTTGCCCAGGGTCACATTAGCTAGAAAGTGTTATGTGTCTGAGGTCAGATTTGAACTCAGGTTCTCCTGACTCCAAGGTCAGAGCTCTATCCACTGTGCCACCTAGCTGCCCACTGGCATTGCTTTTACTGAGGGACAGCTATACCCATAAATGGCAAATTCTCTTGGCATTTCATTGTCTACCATGGCATCCTCAGTAAACTCTGGGTGAATGTGGCAATGTGGTTGATCTGCCTGATCTGAGGAGCTTCAGAATACCAAGTAGGATAATCCTTTTATGCTTCTCAGAGAAGCCCAATCAGGGCATGCCCACCATCTATATTATCCACTCAGAGGCAAGCTTTTCATCAGCTGCCACCTGATGCACGTTGTTCCTATTCATTTTCACCTCTGAGCTGTCCAAAGGAGGCATCATGGAGGCACCATGGCTCTTGCCCTTCTAATGGCAGCAATAGAGAGGATTTCATTTTTTAACTGCCCTGGTTTCCTCATGAGCTTCATGTCATTCTCACCAGAAGGCATTGCCCACCAGATGGATTAACAATGCAACATCAGATTTCTTTCCCTTTCAACAGCCTTCTCTGTGCCTCATTCTCAGGAGAAAAGGCAGGTGCCAACCTCCTAATGGAAAAACCAAACATCCATTTTGGGGCATTTATCCAACTGTTTACAAAGCAGGTGAGAAAGGAGAACTGAATTAAAAGACATTCATGTAGAAAGGCTCATTTTTGCTGGAGATTCACTGATCTCATGGTTAATCTTCCTCATCCTAGTAGCAGCTGTCACACAGAAAAAAAGAAAGAAAGAAAGAAAACCCAGTATTGTTTGATCAAAAAGCTTTGGTCCAGGTGCCTGGAACTACTCAATAAGATGAGGGAACTACTCTGCTAACAGGTCAGCTTGGAAAAATACTATCTCAATGCATTGTTCCTTATGGTGTATTACCTTTGTATAACACAATTTATATAGCCATTCTCTAATTACTGGGAATATAACTTATTTCTAGCTTTTTGTCATTGTAAATACAGTGCTGTGAATGTTCAGAAAGGCTGTTTCTTCCTGACAATAATCTCCTGAAGGTAACAACTACTTCTGCTAGTGGTATTGTTAGGTGGGAATATATGAACATTTTCATAACTTTTCTTGTATAATTTCACATTGCTTTCCAAAATGAAATTTTTGAATTGACATTTTACTTAATGGACCTTTCCATCTAAATGTTGCAGGGATCCTTAACCTCAGGTCTGTGCTTTAAACATTTTTTAAAAAAACTTTATAACTTGCAAAATAATTTCGTTTCTTTTATAACTCTGTATATTATATTAAAAAAACATTATTCTGAGAAGGGGCCTATAGTTTTCACCAGACTGCCAAAGAGGTCCGTGACATAAAAAGGTTGAGAACCTCAAACACAACATGCCCCTCTCCCTCAATCTCATCCAGTCATTTAACAACTTAAAAAAACTCTCCCAAGCATCTTGCCCTTTAGCTAAAAATAATTAAGATTTTTAAAATTTTTTTTGTGGGGTGGTAAGCAGCAGGAGAGTGAAAGGGTGGAAGCATAAGTGGGAGGGTGGAGGAACAGAGTATATGAACATGGCTAGTTAATGATGAATTAGTATTGTTCACAGAGACCAAAAGAAGACACACACGCACACACACGTGCACATGCACACACACACACGCACACACATGTGGGCATGTACTTGTGCATGCACATCATCATCATCATCACTATTTCATGAACTACCTCTTCCTTTCAGTAACTGTATGAATTCTGAACATAATTTGGGCTTATTTATGCAAGGAGTCTTTTGTTCAAACATCAGAGATTGGGAACAGAGAAGAACTAAATTCGATTTATGAGACTGTCTACTGTGCTCCTGGAGGTTGTCCTGCCTACAGCAACTGTATTAAAATTGGTTCCAAGAAGATGAATCTGCATTACATTTTGGTAATGGGAATAGCCATGTGCTATTAGAAATGTTGGAGCTCATAAATCATAGTTCTGTATTTGAAATGCTCATGTGAATGCTATTTTTAACTGAAGTGCAAGAGATCCTTCACCCCTCACTTTGGGGCTCTTGCAGAATGTTATAGCAATGCTCAGATGGTCCTAGTTTTTTAGATGAGTTTTGAAGTGGCTTTGGGTTTGCATTCACTACCAGTGGGTTGATGGCAGCCTCAGGGACCATGGAAGGATAGGAGATTAGAGTGTAAATGTCATCAGAGCCATCTTTTGTAAACTGAGCGAGTTACCAGAGATTGAAACACTGTTAAAATTTCTAAATTGTTATTTAAAAGTTTGTTCTATGAAAGAGGAACGAATGACTTGCAATCACCTGCCTCTATTTTTCAGTAATTTTCACCCTTTAGAGCACCAGTCAACCCTCTAGTTATGTTATATTTATATGTTCAGGATGGAGAGGCAGGTAAAATACTATTATAATGAATGCCATTTCAATGAAACACTCTGTATAATAAAGATATTCTCATGCCCTGGAGGTTCATGGTTAGAATGGCCTGTAAATCTACTTGCAAGTGTTCTATGC
This sequence comes from Vombatus ursinus, assembly GCF_900497805.2. Classification (NCBI taxonomy): domain Eukaryota; kingdom Metazoa; phylum Chordata; class Mammalia; order Diprotodontia; family Vombatidae; genus Vombatus; species Vombatus ursinus. The sequence continues at coordinate 17,721,116 of NW_020954598.1, forward strand.
CAAGGTCCCTTCCAGTTCTAGGCTTCTACATCCACTTTTGTTTTCATCTAGAAATGAACTCTCAACTCTGTATATGTCTTTCTATAATCCTCCAAATTCCAATAATCTCCAAGTTGGAAAACCATCCTAAACTCCCAAACACACATACCAGCACACAGCCAAGAGCTTGAGAACAGCATAGGGATAAGAGGGTTTCCATTATACCTCCTGCTTTCTTATATTGGATTAACAGTACTCCCTTTTATTTCCTAATTCACTGCAGGGAGGTTAGATGTCAATTTCATAGACTAGCAACGTGATTTGCTTTTTTAAAAATAATTAAAAATAAATCCTACTATATTGGGAGAAAGTAGGAACCAGGTCATTATATTGGATTTGACCTATAGTTGATTCTGAATCATCTGTATGAAAGGAGTAGAGAATTAGATGGAGGATAATTCCCTTTTTCCATAATTTCCCCAGAACAGGATACTATTTTATAATAAGGACAGCAAGGTGACACAATGTATAGAGTGCTAGGCTTGGAATCAGAGAGACTCTTCTTCCTGAGTTCAAATCTGGTCTTAGATACTTACTAGCTGTGTGACTCTGAACAAGTCACTTAGCCCTATTTATCTCAGTTTCCTCATCTGTAAAATGAGCTGGAGAAGGCAATGCCAATCACTCCAGTATTTGTGCCAAGAAAACCCCAAAAAGGGTCACAAAGTGTCAGGTATAGCTGAAATGACTGAACAATGGGGTATGATAAAGGGAAATTGTCTATAGAGACCAAAGTGGATTCCTAGGGAATTCACTGACAAAATACCAAGAAATTAAGAATAAGCCTGACAAAACTAAAATTGTTGACAGAGTTGAGACCAAACATAAATGAGAAGATGTTAAGAGGGAATCTGTATACTTTCAGTGAGTTCAAATCACTCTTCCCCACTGTACTACATATCAGGGTGCTACAATGGGGGATTTCTCCCCATTATCAGTTATCTTTGATTACTGAGCCAGCCTGTGATTTATGAAAAATTATAAATAATGGCAGAGGTGTTGCAGTAGTGAAGATGTGCAAATTTTCCAATTTCTTTTTAAAGGAAGAAAATAGACTCTACAAACCATGAGTCTGTGAACTTGAATTCTTTTCTTGGCAACTTTCTAGGATGTGATTTTAGAAGGATGGTTTATGAGCATTTCTAAAAGGGAACAGTGATCATTAATGGTCAGTGACTCTTTATCAAGAACAAATCATTCCAAGCTAATCTCCTTGTTGACACGTTTAATAGAATGAAGTATCAGGGGAATGCTATAGACATAATATATCTGGATTTCAGCAGTGGATTCAATACAGGCTTTCATGACGTCCTTGTTTTCATGATGAAGAGATATTAGACAAATGATAGGTCGATTGAGATTTAGTTTGATTCAGAACCAGCAGAATAACAGGACTTAAAGATTAGTCATTAGCGGGTCAATGTTAGCTTGGAGTAGAGTGCCTGTGTGATCTTTTCTTCACCCTGTATTAGTTCAATATCTTTTTTATGCAGCTGGCAAGTTAGTCAAAGCTTCAGGTGTGATAAAACTAGGGGGGACTACTTGGGTTACCCTCAACATTTTCCCTCTCTGCTCTCATGCACATACCATTTGATCATGCTGGAACAAATCACACATCTATGCTGACCCAAATTTTTGTAATTTAATTTCAACTAATTACTCACTGAAGTAAGACTTTTTTCAGTGACTACTCCAAACCTTTTCTTCTCTCCTTAATTCTCTCATGCCATTTTCTCTCCCTCCCTCTCTCTGACTCTCAAAACCCTTTTACAATATCCTCCATACTTTCCTCTTGTCTCTAATGAGGCAGTAGACTTTCTCTTCACTAAGGCCAACCCCTCCACTTATGCCTTGATCCTATCTACTCCTATCCCCTCTAGCAGCTTGACTGGACAATCATCCCCTTTTCTGTAATTTTCAATCTCTCCTTATCTATTGGCTCTTTACTTGTTGCCTACAAACATGCTCAAGTCACCTCAACTTTAAAATGAAAAAAAAAATCCTCTTCACTTGACCTTACTATCCCTTCCAGCTATAATCCCATAGTTTTCCTCCCTTTCATAAACTCCGAGGAAAGGTTTTTTTTACTTGTTACCTTTACTTCCGCTCCTTTTGCTCCTCAGCCCCTTACTGTTTAGCTGCCAACTTCAACAAGCAACACAAAGTATTCACTTCAGGGTTGCCAGTGATTTCTGAATCGCCAAATCTAACAATTTCTTCTTGGACTTCATCCCCTTCGACTTGTGTAGCATCTGTCACCAACTTCCCCTTCTTGTCTCACTCCTGGGTTTCTGTGACATTGCTCTCTTCTACCTATCTTATCACTAATTCTCAGTCTCTTTTACTGGCTCACCATCCATGTCTTCCCCACTCCCCATGATGGTGCAATTCAGAGATCTTTCCTGTATCTCTCCTGTCCATATATATTTTTCTCAGTGATTACACCATATCCCATAGGATCAGGTATTATATCAATACATCTTTTTGGAAGATCTATATATCTACCCCTTGTCTACCCTGAACTCCAGCCTGATATCAGTAAATGATTATTGGCTATTTTGAACTTGATATCCCATAGACATCTCAAACTTTACATGTCCAACATGCAACTTATTTTTTCCATCACTCCTCCCCTAAAGCTCTCCCTGCTTCCTAACTTCCCTATTTCTGTTGAAGGTACCATCATCATTACATTTACTCCAAGTTGACACATCAGTTAAGTCATTCTCTTCGCTTGCTAAATCCTCACCTTCCACATCCAATCAGTTCCCAAGTCTTATAGATTTTATCTCTATGTTCTCTCTCTATCTCTCTAGTCACAGAGCCACTAATACTAGTTCAATAACTCATCACCTCTCACTTATGCTATTACAATAGCCTCCTCATAAGTCTGCTTGCTGCCAATCTCTCATTTACTCCAAATCATCTTCTACATAGCTTCAAAATTGAAATTTTGAAAGCACAAGTATTCAAGAAGCTCCAATGACTCCTTCCTGTCTGTATTTGATATGTTTTGTATTTAAAGCCCTTCCCAATCTGGTTCCAGCCTACATTTCCAGGCTGGCTTTATACATACCAGTCTCTTTCATGCCCTCCACATTATAGCTAAACTGCGATACTTGCTGTTCCCTATTTTTTTTTAAATCTGTCCCTTATGCCATCTCCTCTACCTTAGAAAATCTGTATCTTCCTTTAAAACCCAGTTGAAGAGCTACCAACTACACAAGGCCTATCATGTACTTGACAATTGCTATCTGCTCCCCATAATTGCTTTATATTTACTTTTTAATACTTTGCATTTACTTTTCTCTGAACATTCCTTGCTTCCTCTCCAGAGTTGTGCTAGTGAATATTTAACAAACAGATCTTTGGAAGAAAAAAATGTACACAGAGCACACTTTGAAGTTTAATCTGCATATTTAACATTTTCACCATCACTTTCTTAAGTCTAGACAAATAACCAAACAATAAATCAAGCCCCAATTTATAGAAATTGAATATTCACACTGAAAATTTAACAATCAGCTCTAGCAAGCTAGTATGAGCTGGGGCCAGCATGCCCCTGCTTTTCCCCAAACAAAATGTAATTTTTCTTGAGGACAGAGATTTTGCCATTGTATCCCAACAGTGACCAGTGCATAGTAGGCACTTATTATGTGATCATTCAATGAGTGAATGTAACAGTGAATAGCTGATGGAATCTAAATCCAAAACAAACATCATGAGCATGAATGATGTGCCTAATCACCTAAGATGAACACTTATAATGATGTGTCAAGTTCTACTATGCAAATTGAGGAGAGAACAAAAAGCAACTGGGTTCAAAAATCCAACTGCACAAGTACAAAACAAGAAAGACACAGAAAGGAAATAATTCATGTGAAAAAGACATTGAGGTTTCAGTGAGTGAAATTTCAACACAAGCTAAATGCTTACCAGTGGCCAAAAAAGAAGTGTGAATTCAAGGTTGTATCAATAGAAGGACTGGTTCTAAGATTAGGGAGGTAAGAGTTCTCCCCTGATTGCTTTGCTGATGTTTGTGGATATAGTTTTAGCCATCCTAAAGTTAACTTGAAAGGCTCTTTCAGCCAGCCAGCTGGAAGCTATCATTCATGCCTTTTTTGTCACCCACTAGGGCCTTGTGTAATGGCTTCAGGGAATTAAGAAGAGGCAATTTGGTATAGAAGACAGAAGATTGGCCTTGCTGTCAGAACTCTGTTCAAGTTTTTCCTCTGACACCTATTTCCAATGTGACCCAGGGCATGTTTCCTGATTTCTCTGAGCCTCTTTCCTCATCTTTCATTCCCTTTCATTCAGCAAGAATCTGGGAAGCACATTCTCTGGGCCAGCCACTTAGCCAAGTAATGCGGATACAAGGATAAGAACAAAGGGTCCCTGCCCCTAAGGAATTTAGACCACTTCACTCAGAGAATTGTTGTAAGAAAAGTGCTTTGTTTGCTTACAATGCCATAGAAAATTTGAGTTACCATTTTATGACTTAGAAAGAGTTAAGATAGCTTCTCAAGTGGTTTAATATAGCTTTAAGGAATAGTTCCATGTACTCTTCATCTAACTCAAACCAAAAAATGTAATATAAGTTATCTATACTAGTTAAGCAATATGTAAACATGTTCAATCATTTGAGAAAAATTATATTACAAAACAATTACCTGTAACTATTATCTATCATTTGAGGAGAAAACAGGGAAGAGAAAATCCACTCAGGCAACTCCAGAAACGAATCAACCAACCAAATGAAGGAACTGGTAACAAGAAGACAAGAAGAGTTCTTCCTGACTCTAAGATTTGCTCATAGTAAAATGAGTCTATCCTTCATGAGCACTCTTTGAGAAGTATTGTAGAATTCCAAGATCAAAAAGCATCATGGAGTTCATCTAAGACAATCGTTCCATTTTAGAAATGAGGAAAGTGAATATAAGAAAAGGAAGCCAGCTTGTCTAGCATCACATGAATAGTAAGTAGCAGAGCCAAGATTCTAATATTCACTGTGATTCAAGTATTCTTTTGAGAGTAAATGTCACAGGAATGATTGTTATCTCCATTTTATAGGTTAGGGTGTGAAAGCTGAGTTAAGAGATTTACATAGCATCACACAGCTAGTAAGTATCTGAGGCAGGATTTGATTCCATCTCTACCATTCTCTAACTCTAGCATTCTTGTTACCATCCCATGCTGCTTCTTAGTAGGAGGGACAGACAATTGCAGAATCACAGAAATTCAAATTTAGAAGAGACTCCAGCGGCTAGTCAATCCAATTCAGAAAAAAAAAAATAATATTCTCCACTACAACACAACTAAGTGGTCATACATACTTGGAATCTCTGAAGGTGGGGGAATCCATCATGCCTTGAGGCACTCCATTCCACTTTGGGACAACCATAATCAATAGGATCCTCCCGCCCCCACTTCAAGTCTAAATGTACCTCTCTTTAACTTCCACACATGGCTCCTGGTTCTGATTTTTCATGGCCAAAAAGAGCAAGTCTCCACATGACAACCTTTCAAATACCTGAAGATAGTTCATGTCTCCCCTGAATCTTCTCTTCTCCAATATATCCCCATATCCTTCAAAATGCCAGCTATATGCCAAACCTAGTTAAAGAACAGTCACTTTTTACTAGAAACTAGTGAAAGTCAGGAGTTGAAAAGAGCTCATTTTTCTCTCCTGTGGAAGTAGCCCATTTCTTGATATAATTATTCATTCTTTCAAAGGACATTCTCCCAAATATTAATGTTGCTGATAGTATCCTTATAGTCTTTTGTTAAAGGAAAGGAAAAACACATGAATATCCAAAAGGAAACAAATAGTCTGACACATACTATATATGTGCTTTTATATCTGATGGGTAAATTTAGACTTTGAAGAAGTTCCCAGATAATTAGTGGATCAAACATGACCAAAACAGTGTCCATGCTTGGTGGGGAGTATTTTTCCTTCTCCCTCTAAACAAAGCATGATGCCCTGATTATGGTGACTGTTACTAGGAGTTTCCATTATTTAGCATTCTAATTAGTTTGCCTTTCATTCAGCAAGCTCTTGAAACAGACTAGTTAATGAGATGTTTTGGTCCTTTGAAGCCTCTTTTATTGAAAGGGAGAAATCCTCTAAGTTTAGAAAGGCTTATCTTATAGAATTCTCAATAAAGATGCCAGGTATGGTGGCAAAAAGTAGATCATGTAGTTATAAAAATACATCACTATATCCTTGATCTCATTCACAGGGGTCCTCCTTCCCAGAGGACAAATCTAAATCCACTCATGCCTCTTTATCCTGGGTCATGCTTATTCATGCAAGTTCTTCATAGAGGATCTACTTCACATGCTAGAGTCCTTTCTCTTATTCTTTCCACATTTCATAGAAAAAAACATAATGGATACTTTTTTCCATAATCACTGAGCATGGCAAAGATGACAGTCCCATTATCCATCTGCAAAACCTTACTCTTGCTACATGACTGGTCCTACCTCTTTTTTTCAGTTGAAGTTATCATTGATGATTTTTATGCCACATCTTACAAACAAACTTTTGTTTTGTTTCATTTTGGCTAGGAAATGGAGTTAAGTGACTTGCCCAGGGTCACACAGCTAGTAAGTGTTATGTCTGAGGCCGGATGTGAACTCAGGTCCTCCTGACTCCAGGACTGGTGCTCTAGCCACTGTGCCACCTAGCTGCCCCTAAACAAATAATTGTTAGTAATATAGTGCATCCCGACCAGCTCCACAATAGCTAGATCTTTCCATTGTCTTTTGGGCCACTGATGATTATGGCTCTTCTGAGATTTTGCATTCCAGAAGTCACAGCTTTACAACTTCACCAGGTGATAATTGATGTTAGAACAATGAGCTTTTGCAGCATCAAGCAGCTTAATACCATGGAGAGTATCCTCACAGTTTCCTATATGTAATTCATTCCATTCTCTTCCTCCTATTTTGGGTAGTTCGCTTTATCATATACCCCAAAGTAATAACAAACAATTTTATGGAAAACTTGGTTATCTTTTCTTGCAGTTCTTATATAAATATAAACAAAAAGACCACCACAAAAATGTAGCTTTATGCAGCATAAACTGCAAATGATAAAGAGATAAATTCTATGAACTAATGACTATATGCTTTGATACTCAATGAACTCAATGAAAGGTTTACATAGGAGAGTATGGCTAAAAAAAAATAGAAACATATGGTTCAACCCAAAGAAGTAAAAGATGGCATAGGTTTAGTGACTATTCAGATTATCCATAGTGGTATATAATGAATACTTTTTTTCCCCCAAGAGGCATTGAGCATGGCAAACATCAAACAACTTGGTATTTAGATATTGCACTTGGAATAAGGAAGATTTAAGTTCAAATCTTGCCTTAGACACTTACTAGATTGTGACTATGGGCAGATCTCAACCTCTGTGCGCCTCAGTGTCCCTGTCTGTAAAAAGACTTTATAGAATTGAAGGTCCTCTCCAGCTCAAAATCTATGATCCTATGAACATCATAAAAATGAAACTCATAGAGAAACTATTTATAATGTGGCTATCAGCAAAGCCATCAATTAGTCATAACTAAGGTAAAAATCAACACCAATTTTAAAAAGAGAAGGTAAGAAGACAATCAACTATTACCGAAGGTGTACTTTGTCCTACTCAAACAAGTTATTGATACTTAAAACTGGGAAATGGACAAAGGAAGTGAAATGGAGTATAACCATTTCCTGAGGAAGTTTAACTGATATAGACAAATCACAACAATGAAGAAACTAAAAGAGACTACAAATTATTTTGCCCCACAAACATTTAACCTCATAAAGTGAAAAGGTATACCATTAAAAGGAAGCACTGTTTTTTAACTGCAAAATCATTTAAAAATATTAGTGACAAAGTGTGAATGAAACTTAAGAAATTGAAGTAGGGAAAAAGTAGCTGAATACATACAGAATAAATCTGTACTCTACATGATGTCATGAAACAATTTTGACACCATTGAGGGATCCATTTTCAAGGTAATTTTGAAAGGGAATGAATCAAACTACTGAAAAAAATTATGGATAATATTTTATACCACCCTCTCAAGGCAATCAAGAAAGCAAAGATGACTTTTTGCCAGTTTGACTTGAACTCCTCCTCTACCCAGTTTTGTGTATGTGTGAGAATGATTTACATATATATGTATTATATATAATATTATATATTATGTTATATAATACATATTATATATGTATGTGTGTGTGTATATATATATATATAGGATATCCTTGATTAAAATATGACAGGGGAACAAGGGAACAGTTAGAATTCTAGAAACAGTATTGTACAGTAGACCATATCATCAAAGTCATATAGAAGAGTAAAAAATGCAATAAATAGAAAATTCCATTGTAGCCACTGCTTGTTGATTAAAAAAAGGAGTCAGTAGGGCAAAATGTATCCAAAGGATTTCTTTTTTTATTAATTTATTTTGATTTATCAACAATCACTTCCATAAACTTTTGAGTTTAAAATTTTCTTCCACCTTCCTCCTCACCTCCTTCCCCAAGATGGCATGCAATCTGGTATAGGCTATACATATACATTCCTATTAAATATATTTTCACATTAGTGATGTTGTAAGGAAGAATTAGAACCAATAGGAGGAACCACCAGAAAGAGGAAACAAAACAAAACAGAAGAAAAAAATGGCAAATAGAATGCTTCGATCAGCATTCAAACTCCATAGTTCTTTCTTTGGATGCAGATAGCATTTTCCATCATGAGACCTTTGGAGATGTCTTAGATCCTTGCATTGCTGAGAAGGGCTAAGTCTATCAGCATTAGTCATCATACAATGTGGTTGTTACCGTGTACAACATTCTCCTGATTCTACTCACTTCACTCATCATCAGTCCATACAAGTCTTTCCAGGTTTTTCTGAAGTCTGCCTGCTCATCATTTGTTATAACACAATAGTATCCCATTGCATTCATATACCACAACTTGTTCAGTCATTCCCCAATTGATGGGCACCCTCTCAATTTCTAATTATTTGCCACCACAAAAAGAGCTGCTATAAATATTTTTGTACATGTGGGTTCTTTTCCCATTTGTATGATCTCTTTGGGATACAGCCCTGAATTGCTATTGCTGGGTCAAAGGGCATGCACATTTTTAAAGTCCTTTGAGCATAGTTCCAAATTGTTCTCCAAAATGCTCTCCAAAATGGTTGGATTATTTCACAACTCCACCAACAATGCATTAGTGTTCCAATTTTCCCACGTCTCCAACATTTATCATTTTCCTGTTTTGTCATGTTGGCCAATCTGATAAGTGTGATGTGGCACCTCAGAGTTGTTTTGATTTGCATTTCTCTCATCAATAGTGATTTAGAGCATTTTTTCATATGACTATAGATGGCTTTAATTTCTTCATCTGAAAACTGCCTACTCATATCCTTTGATTATTTATCAATTGGGGAACAAAGGATTTCTTTCAACAAGGAATCTCTCACGCATTTACAAGATTCCTTGATGTATATAACCACAGAGATAACTTAGTTCAATCACACACATACATACACACACACACACACACACACACACACAACCCTAACAATAACAAATAAGGGCTAAATAGAGCTACTTACTTATTTAAAATATTAACCTCTGTTATGCATAATAGTGAGGTTCTCTAGATCCTCTTGTTTGTTAACAATATTGCACTGATTACAGTAGGTCCAAGACTACTACAAGATGTCCTGACTGAAATTCATGGGCATGTAAAAGACATTCTTAAAATATTCTTAAAATTCTTAAAATAAAAAAAGAAATAGCTAAAAGATATCTTTTTTTCCCAGACTATGTATGACATGCTGTTACATGGGTAGTCCACTAGTATGTCTAGCTAGGGCAGGCAATGTATATTTGAGTGGAAAGGAGAGAAAGTAAGACTGGATTGCATTTGGGATATTCTATAGCATTTTCAACACCCCCAAATTGCTTCCTGATACAGAATCCCACTATTTTAAGCCAGATATTCTTCTAAAGATTCTTTAGGTTTACAGATGCTAAAACACCATAATCTTAACATCAAGATTGAAGATGACCCAAAGGAACATGGAGAAACATGTTATAGATCCTACTCAGTTGCTTCATATTTCTAACAATTATTTGAATACAATAATTAACATAAAATATATCACATTAGAAATGTACAATTGGAAAAGGAGGTGGAGTGCTCAAGTAGAGAGAGAAAGGGGGGAAGAGATAAACCCAATGTTGCACTAATACTCAGTATTAAAAAGCCACTATGGAGGCATCCACTATGGTGGATGGATGCTCCATGAAAGGTTTATGGACTGATACATGTACAAAAATTATACCAGGTAAGGTGTGGCTGGATTGGGTTCTGCACCATTACAAGCACTTACATTAGTGAAACTAACTAGTGCACTGAAGAAAGAGATTTGCAATAAACCAAGTGCAACCTACACATCTTTCTTGTTGGGGACTGCTATGCACAGCATGTTCTATTTGTCCCATCACTAACTCTGAGTAATATTTTATTTTTTCACAATTTCATGTAAAAACAATTTTAACATTCACTTTTTTCAAAAATCTTGAGCTCCAAATTTTCTCCCTCCTTTCTTTTCCTCCTCTCTCCCTGAGATGGTAAGCAATTTGATATAGGATATATAGGTGCAATCATGCAAAACACATTTCCATATTAGTCATGTTGTGAAAGAAAACACAGACAAAAAAATCATGAAAAAATAAAGATAAAAACAGTATGCTTGGGGCAGCTGTGTGGTGCAGTGGATAGAGTACCAGCCCTGGAATCAGGAAGACCTGAGTTCAAATCCGGTCTCAGACACGTAACACTCACTAGCTGTGTCTCTGGGCAAGTCACTTAACCCCAATTGCCCTCACCAAAACAAAACAAAACAAAACAAAAAAAACCCAGTATATTTTTATCTGCATTCATACTCCATCAGTTCTCTCTGGAGGTGGATAGCATCTTTTCATCATGAGTCCTTTGGAATTGTCTTGGATAATTGTATTGCTGAAAATAGCTAAATCATTCACAGCTGATCATCATGCTATATTGCTGTACCACATATAATGCTCTCCTGGTTCTACTCACTTCATTTTGTATCAGTTAATGTAAGTCTTTCCAGGTCTTTCTGAAGTCATCCTGCTCATCATTTCTCATAGCACAATAGCATTTCATTACAATATCATAATAACATATCATAATATCATAATAACATTTTATATGATAATATCATATAATACAATTTGTTCAGCCATTACCCAATTGATGGATACCTCCTCACTTTCTAATTCTTTTCTACCACAAAAAGAGCTGCTATAAATATTTTTTGTACAAATAGGTCCTTTTCTCTCTTTTTTGATCTTTTTGGGATATAGACCTAGTAGTAGTATTTCTGGATCAAAGAGTATGCACAGTTTTATAGCCCTTTCAGCATAGTTCCAAATGGACCTCCAGAATGGTTGGATCAGCTCACAACTCTGCCAATGGTGTATTAGCCATCACTGACTGAATGTAATCTACTTTGAGAAGAAATTCTCAGTACTAATATTCCTGGCTTATGTCCTGTAGAGATAAGAGTAGAGTTCATGGGTCTTACCAAACCAGGATTGGGCCAAGTGTACTTGGAAAGGGAGGGCAGGAGAATAGAGGCTAACCCATCTAGGCATATTCATCCTTGAGAATTTGAGAGCCTCTTTAATTGCCTGAGGGCAGTTAGTTGGCACAGTGGATACAGTGCCCCACATGGAGTCAGAAAGACTCCTCTTCCTGAGTTAAAATCCCACCTCAGATATTTAATATCTGTGTGATCCTGGGTGAGTCACTTAACCTTGTTTGTCTCACTTTCATCTTTTAAAAAATGAATTGGAGAAGGAAATGGCAAGCCACTCCAATATCCTTCCCAAGAAAACCCCAAGTAGAGTCATGGAGAGTTGGAAATGACTGAAAATGACTAAACAACCAGCAATCCATTGCCTAGTGTGAATTAAGTTAAGAAGACTGATGATACTTAAGGGATCACAGATTTTGAACTAGAAGAGATGTTATATGGGAATCATACAGATGCCTGTCTTCTGTATATTTTAATGTACAAATAAGAAAATTGAGGAACAACTATGTTAAGTGACTTGAAGAGAATATCACAACTAGTAAACATGTGAGTCGTAATTTGAGCCCCGGTCTTACTAATTCCAAGTTCAGTGTTTTATCACCAATACTATATTTTCTCTACAAGTCTGCTAACATATAAATCAGAACACAGTTGCCCCTACTATGCCATTTATTGGTACATAACACTCTTCTGGGCTGGGGAGGTTGGAAGGTTGCTAGACTGGGCCAAAGAAGGAATCACTGTACCTCAAGAGAATTATTTGATTTCAGATTTCACAAGAAATTTTAGTGAGAAATTATGTTCTCAGTATTGTCAGTAAAAAATATTCATTTTTAGCATTCAGAAGAATAGAAAGAATGGATCTTTCCAAGCTATTTGTTCTCTGGGTATGATTCCTTAGTGAACATTTTTTCACTTTTAAAGTACAAGTAAATTCCAGCCTGCACTTTCTGGTCTAATTGAAAAGTATTTCAATTACTTTACTTCTTAGAGAACAAGTGATTATTTTGCAAGAAAAAGTCTCTGAGGCCTTTTTGAATTCTAAAAAGCTTTTCAATCTTCAATTAAAAACTGAACGGGGGAATGTTTTGTATTAATGGTATTTTTTCTTTCCATAAACATGATTCAAAAAGTACCAATCATATGACTAACCAGTCTACCCAGCAGCAAACCCTTAACCATAGATTTCCCTTAGACAAGGAGCAGATCATGCCCTGGGCATCTAACTGATTTGTCAAGTCAAGAAAGACAGTCTCTTCTTTCAACGTGATAGGTAGTGTCCCCTCACTTAACATCTATTGTTAGATAGGAGTTGGACAGGATGATGATGATGAATACTAGCATTTCCATAGCACCTAAGTTTGCAAAGCACTTTAGACATATATCTCATTTAATCTTCATAACCACTCTGTGAGTTAATATTATCCTCATTTTTGCAAATGAGGAAACTGGGTCTGGGAGATGTTAAATGACTTTCCCAGGATCACCCCGTTAGTAAGTGTCTTAGGGAGGATTGAAACTAAGGTGTTCCTAACTCCAAGTCCACTACTCAATACATTATGCCATGATGCTTTCCTAGACCTCTGAGGTCTGTAATTTCCTATTATTTGTTGCTGATCACAATTCTGTGAGACAGAAATGTATCATATTAAAATATCTATTTCATATATAATTTTGTTATCAAATGGAGACAACCACTAGTGAAAAGATGGTGGTCATTAATAAATGAATAAATATATTTTATCTGCATTCTAGAGAATAGGAATGTGTTTCATGCATTTTTGTTTTATTTTCCTTATTTTTTTATTTAAAGCATTAAAATGCCCAACTCTGACTTTTCGGTTTTCATTAAACTCTATCTTCCTTTTAACAAGGAAATTAACATTAGTACTTTATCAAAGAAGTTATTTTCTTACTTGAGTCAATTAACTTCAAGGTCCATTAATATGGGTATAGTTTTTCCTTATAATTGTCTCTTTTGGCTAATGCTGGCTAACCCTTCAACAAAGAAATAAAAGAGTATTTATTGGTAAGAAAAATTAAAAAAAAAAACATCCTGGGAATAGTACCCAGTGAGGAAAAGCTGATGTTAGATACAATCCTTTGGAGGTTACTATACAATGGAGTGGAAAAAGCACTGGATTTCATGCTAAGAAAACTAAGTTGACTCTTGACTCTTGCACTTGTGAACTGTGTAACAGTAAGAACCGTAAGAACAACACTTTAGCTGCCCCTTACCCAGTTTTCTCCATTGGTAAAATGGAGATAAATTAAGTGAATCCACAATCCTGAAAAACAAAACCATTGAGAAGAATTCAAAGAGACAGGCTGGAACATATCCAGAAGAAGGTTACCAGGATAATGGCAGGTTGCAGAAAATGCCACACAAATAGCAGATGAAGGCATTTAGCATGGAGAACAGAAAGGGAGGAGGCAATCTGACTTTGTCATTAAAACTTGTGAAATGTATTTTTGAAGAAGAGGCTAGGTAAAAGAGGGGTGAGGGAGCTCAGTACTGTATAAGAAGAGGATATGTCCACGTAAGAAAATACAGAAATCAGAAAGGAAAGTTAGTAGAAAGCATTTGGATCAAGAGCAATGAAGGTATAAACACAAATGATAGTGGTATAACTATTGTTATACTACAGAGCATAGACCACCTCAACACAAAGAGGAAATAGATGAGGATTTTAAGAAATAAATCACAAGACTGACAGGGAGGCATGATAGAATAATGATAGGAAACTTCAGTTATTCAGATATATATTAGACTGTGTTCTTAGTATGTGATAGAAGAGATCTAGGCTCATTCTAACATGAACCCTCAATTTTTTTTCTTTTTCAAGCAAGGACAATTTGATGGTGTAAAGGAAGTGAGTAAAGAAGGTACAAAGCTGGAAGTGTACCATGACATAAGCATTTATTATTATTAAATTATATGGAAATTGTTCTTTGTTCTCATTCCATATATATTATTTTTGTAAAATTTTGTTTTATTCTAAACTTAAGAAATAAAAGCATTCACATAACACAATAGAGTAGAAAAAAAGATGATTGTACATGAAGCTGCAAATCTATTATGTACAACTGAATATTTCTTTTAAAAATATAATAAAGTTATCATGATTTTTTTCTCTGTTTCTCTCTCCCCACCCCCATCCTAGAGATGGCAACCATTAGACACAAATATGTATAAATATGTCAAAACATTCTGTACACACTTCTTCTTATTAATTCTTTCTCAAATGAAATGAAAAGGTAGTTTTCCAATAAAGAAATCAGAATAACTTAGAGTCATATGAAAAAATGTTCTAAATCATTACTGATTTAGATTGCGGATTTAGATTTTTGATTAGAGGCAAACTCAACCTTGAGATATCATTTTACATATATCAATTTGGCTAAAATGATTGAAGTGACAAATGTTGGCAGAGATGTGGAAAAATTGGGACACCAATCCATACACATTCTATGATATTTCCTGAAAAAACAGCAGATTTACCACAAGATCAAAAAGAGAGTTTAAAAACAAAGGTATCGCCATTTTTCTCAGGTCTCTCAGGTGTAGCCTCATCCTTGATTCCTCACTCTATCATCCCAGATTCCAGTCAATGATCAAATCTTGCTATTTCTACATCAGCAGCTGCTTTCCCATTACCCCTTTTCTCTACTCACACAACCACCACTTTAGCACAGACTTCCATCAAATCTCTCCTAGATTATTTCAATGTCCTTTTACTTGGCTCTCTCCTCATGTCTTTCATTTCTCCAGTCTATCCTCTATAAAGAAGGATGCACTCATACTAATGCACTTTCATATGCATAATGATACTCCTTCAAATACCCTAACACCTCCTAGCTCTTCAACTTACTCATTTTCTATGATCTATTTATAAAACTCATCCCATCTCAGTCACACAAAAAAGATAGCCATACCCTTGATCTAGAATTGGATGGCTTTATAGATATCTTAAACTCAACATGTCCAAAATGGAATTATCTTCCCCTCTGGACCCTCCCTACTTCCAAACTTCCCTATTACTGTCCAGGGTACCATCATCCACTTAGTCTTTAGGCTCACAAACCAGCATCACCCTTGGCTCCTCACTCTCTCCAGGGGTGGGGAACCTGCAGGCTCAAAGCCACATGTGGTCCTCTAGGTCCTCAAGTACAGCCCTTTGACTAAATCCACATTTGGTTCTCCACCCTGCATCTATCCCCTACCTATGTTCAATCTTTTGCCAAGGCCTGTAAATTTCACCTTCGCAACATATCTTGAATATGCCCTTTTCCCCCACACCCTTCTGATATTGACACCACTCTGGTGCAGACATGCATTTCATGCTTGGATTATTGCAATAGCTTGCTGGTTGATTTTTCTGCTACAAGGTTCTCCCTATTCTAGTTCATCCTCCACTCAGTTACCAAAGCGATTTTCCTGAAATATAGATGTGACCATGTCACCTTCCCTAACTACCTTGCATTTAACTACTTTGTATTTATTTACATCTAATTTCCTTATATTTATGATGTATGTGCTTATAGATATACTGGTTGTTTCCCTATGAGAAGGTAAGCTCCTTATGTCAAAGTCATTTAGTTGCCACTAAGGAAAACAAAGAAAGTTTAATGGAAACATAGGTTTTCTGGTAATGGCTCTGGTAAGGTAAGGGCTCAAGAGCTAATTCAGATCAGATAAATCCATAACAACCACATTCCTCGGACCAAAGAGATGTTTGGCCACCCAACGAGTGGTGGAGTTCTAGTATAGGTCTCTCATTTCCTGAGAGCCATAGAGTACTTGGAACCTCACTAGCATGTCCTATAAATCAAATAAAGCTCATAAGCACCAAAGTAAGCTTGAGACTTCCCAGTGCCTTACTGTCAGCAAATAGAATCCAAACAAAGGTTAGTGTAACTATCTGCTGATTAAATAAAGGGAAACTTCCTTATAGTTAGAATTATACCAGCGTGATGTGAACAGGCAGTTCTCAGATGAAGAAATTAAAGCCATCTATAGTCATATGAAAAAAATGCTCTAAATCACTATTGATTAGAGAAATGCAAATCAAAACAACTCTGAGGTACCACATCACACCTATCAGATTGGCCAAGATGACAAAACAAGAAAATGATAAATGTTGGAGAAAATGTGGGAAAATTGGAACACTAATGCATTGTTGGTGGAGTTGTGAAATGATCCAACCATTTTGGAGCGCAATTTGGAACTATGCCCAAAGAGCTATAAAAATGTACATACCCTTTGACCCAGCAATAGCACTTCTAGGGCTATATTCCAAAGAGATCATACAAGTGGGAAAAGGACCACATGTACAAAAATATTCATAGCAGCTCTTTTTGTGATGGCCAAGAATTGGAAATTGAGAGGATGCCTATCAATTGGGGAATGATGGAACAAGTTGTGGCATACAAATGTAATGGAATACTATTGTGCTATAAGAAATGATGAACAGGCTGACTTCAGAAAAACCTGGAAAGACTTGTATGGTCTGATGCTGAGTGAAGCGAGCAGAACCAGGAGAATGTTGTACACAATAACAGCCATGTTGTGTGATGACTAATATTGATAAACTTAACCCTTCCTGGCAGTACAAGGATCTAAGACATCTCCAAAGGCTTCATGATGGAAAATGCTATCCACATCCAAAGAAAGAACTATGGAGTTTGAATGTAGATCAAAGCATACTATTTGCTATTTTTTTCCTTCTGTTGAGTTTTGTTTCCTCTTTCTTGTGGTTCCTCCTATTGGTTCTAATTCTTACTTACAATATTACTAATGTGAAAATATGTTTAATAGGAATGTATATGTATAGCCTATATCAGATTGTGTGCCGTTTTGGGGAAGGTGGTGGGGAGGGAGGGGGAGAAAAATTTTAAACTCAAAAGTATATGGAAGTGATTGTTGATAAATCAAAATAAATTAATTTAAAAAATTAAAAAAATTAAAAAGAAAGAATTATACCAGCATGCAATGGGCTGCCTTAGCAGATGAGTACTTCCCTTCCCATAAAGTTTTCAAAAGCCAGATGACCACTTGTTGGGCATATGGTAAAAAAAATTTTCTTGTTTACCTTAGACTACATGATTTTTGTAAATCATTCTATTTCTGAGGTTCTATAACAGTGACCTCACTCTCATGGGCCATAAATGCCTATGAGTCTTGTTTTTAATACATGCTTTCTGTTTCATTACTCAGAGTTGCTCTTATTACTTCCCTTCCCGTTAATTCCTTTGCAACCCAATTTTTTCCCTATTCAAACCCAATTAGATAGACAAAAGATGATAGGATCATAGAATTAGAGCTGGAAGCCTTCTTAAAAGTCATCCAGTTCAACCACCTTATATTGCTGAAGAGGAAATGGAGAACCAAAGAGGTTAAGAAATTTCCCAAAGTCATACAGGTTACAAGGAAGCAGAACTGGAACTCAAATGATGATACGTTGACTCTGTGTCTATCATTATTTCTCCCTGTACCACATTGCCTCCTCATGTTTGAGTTCCCTGTCACAATTGGCTAAGCTTTAAGGATTACCCATGACCAGTCATGTGGCAGTTTTTGATATTCACTGGATCATTTCTTGATACTCTGATGGGGGGTTTTGTTTTGTCTTGATTCTTACTGTCTAAATAGCTAGAATTTTTAGTCACTCCTTGGGTCACTTCATCCAGTCATTCCATAGTAATACCTGACAACTTCCTAGTTGTTAAATGGTATGATGAAGTTTTCATTGTTACATATTCTGGAGTTTGTGACATGAAGGATTGCATGGCTAATACCCTACACATCCTTGCTCTGAATCCATAATCAAATGCACAGCTTAGTTAAACTTGTTAGTTTTAAGTATGTCAGTATTTCCTTGACTTGAAGCACCAAAAACATTGGCTGGACTGATTGTTGTTGTTCAGTCATATCTAACTCTTCATGACCCTGCCATGGACCCTACTATCCATGGGGTTTTCTTGGCAAAATTACTGGAATGCTTTGCCACTTCCTTTTCCAATGGATTAAGGTAAACATGGGTTAAGTGGTTTGTCCAGGGTCATACAACTAGTAAGTATCTGAGGTTGGATTTGAATTCAGGTCTTCCTGATTCCTGGCCCAGCATTCTATCCATTAAGCCATCTAACTGCCTAAAGAGGCAAAATCTAGCCAAAGGGCTAGATTGATACAAGGCTATTAATACCTTTACTACTTAATACTTAATAGGAAAGCACTATTAAATTCGAAGTGCCATAGAAATGGGAATCATCATTGTTCTTTGATGGAGCAGAGCCTATTTGGAAGACCTTCTAGTCATGTCTCCTTTATATTATTAAAAAGTCAATGGCTCAATGGTCAGGAGACATGATTGTGACAATTTATTCTGAAGGCTTAGAAACCACCTACCTCAGAGCTTCTCTCAAAAGTTTGCTAGGGGGGCAGCTAGGTGGTGCAGTGGATAGAGCACCGGCGCTGGATTCAGGAGGACCTGAGTTCAAATCCGGCCTCAGACACATAACACTTACTAGCTGTGTGACCCTGGGCAAGTCACTTAACCCCACTGCCTAACCAAAAAAAAAGTTTGCTAGGGACTAGAATTAAGATTATGGATCTCTAACAAAAATAGCAAGATTAAAAATCTCATTCTAATAATCCTCAAGAAAGAAAATATAAAGATAATTTCATTGTTTTTAAAAGAGAGAACTATGTTGGCATAATTTTATAAAATAAATAATAATAATTTAGCAATTAGATCAGGTGCTGATTAGAGTATTAACAATAATATTAATGATAACTTAACTTTTTAGGGTTTAACCAAAAGAAAATATATATAGCAATTAAGAACTTCTCTATTGAATGATGTACTGCAAAATATTAAAGTCAAATGGAAATCATAAGTGGATCCAAAGAAATAACTCACTTTAGTTGTAATTTGTTGTTTTCAGTTCTCAGTACCATGTTTTAGGAAAGACGTTAATGATACTGAATACATTTAAGAGAAGGGTAAATAGTTAATAAGGGGAATGGAGAACTTGCCATATGAGAATAAGTTGAAGTGACTGGGCATGTTTGTCCTGGAAAAGAGAAAACTTGGTGGGTACTAGTAATTCATTATGTACTTGAAGGACTGTTACATGGAAGAGAAGTTGTGTTTGTTCTTGTCATTCACAGAGGGCAGAAACAGAAACAATGGATAATTTCAATTAGTTAATCAACAAGTTTTTGTAAGTACCTTCTATGGGCCAGACCTTCTGAGAAGGGCTGAAAAATACAAGGATAAAAATGAACTGTTCTTGACCTAAGGAGCTCACATTCTACCAAGATAACATGTATCTAAATAAGCATATACAAATATATTCAAAATAACTACAAAAGAATTTTTGGAGGAAGGCACTGTTAGCTGGGTAGGGTGAGAGGAAGATGGAATAAGGAAAGGTTTCAGTGTAGAAGGTGATTCTTGAGCTAAAACGTGAAAGAAACAGGATTATAAGGGATAAAGGTATATGAGAAAGTGAATTCCAGGCTTGGAGTAAAGCCAATACAAAGGCATTGAAGCAGAGAATGGAATATCACATGCTATGTGAGGAATTTCAAGGAGGACAGCTTAGTGGGGTCGCAGAGTAGGAGAATAATCTGTAATAAGGTATGAAAGGTATTTTGGGGTAAGGCTATGAAGGGCTTTAAATCTGTTTATATTTAAGTCACTATAGTTCATTGCACATGAGTAACATGGTCATATGTGCTTTAGGAATATCATTATGCTAGTAGTTGCACTAAAATGTCCACTGACTTTCAGCCAAATATCTGGTGATGATATAGTGACGATCTGGTGATAAGGACCATAGGCAATGTGGTCCAGGGAGAAATAATGATAGACACAGAGTCAAAGTATCAGCATTTGAGTTTCAGATCTGCTTCCTTGTAATCTGTATGACTTTGGGAAATTTCTTAACCTCTTTGGTTCTCCATTTCCTCTTCAGCAATATAAGGTGGTTGAACTGGATGACTTTTAAGAAGGCTTCCAGCTCTAATTCTATGATCCTATCATCTTTTGTCTATCTAATTGGGTTTGAATAGGGAAAAAAATTGGGTTGCAAAGGAATTAACGGGAAGGGAAGTAGTAAGAGCAACTCTGAGTAATGAAACAGAAAGCATGTATTAAAAACAAGACTCATAGGCATTTATGGCCCATGATAGTGAGGTCACTGTTATAGAACCATACTCCTTTGCATACTACCATTCTAGTAGTAGAATTGAAGATTTTGGTGAAAAAAAAAGGATGAACTTTTAGAAAAGTCAAATGACATCTGTGGGAGAGAACAGGGTCTCCATCATTGAAGGTATTTTGAGCATAGGCTTGGAAACCACTTGTTGGACATGTTATAGGTGAGAATTGCTGCTTAAAAAGAAGTAGGCCCAGATAAACTCTGAGGACTTTGCCAACTCTGAGTCTGAGACTCTGTATTTTGCCCGATGCCCGATGACTAGGACAGTCTGTGACTCTCACCAGCCCAATTCATCTTGTAACATCAGGGACCATAAAACTTAGAGTTGGAGAGGACCTCAGAGATTTTAGAATGACTTCATGGTACCATTGAGGAACCTGACACCCTGAAAGGTGAAGTAATTCCTCAAAGTCACAGAGATAATAAATGATAGAGCTGGGATATTCGAGTCTTCCTATTCAAAATCCAATATCTTTTCTACTAAACTCACTATTTGGTGACTTTCCACTGTCAGTTTATAGACAATTAGAAGAGCTAGTGATTGTTTCAAATGTTTATTTGAAACATTAGTCTAACTAGGTCTGACTAAGGCAAATTCATGCACTCTAGTTCTTGCTTTTGAAAAAAAATGTTATGCAGCAATCACTATAAAGTGGAAATGAGATTTAAATATTCCTTTCCATAAGTATAACTGAACTAAATGTCTGGGGATCTCAAACAGATGTTTTCTTTGAACACTGTCTATGATGTCTCACTAATGTCAAATTGTTATCTTCACTTCTAGTGAATTAAAAACACAAATAAGATTTTTATGCCTAAGCAATACCTTTTCACATTTGTGAAGGTCAGAGGGATGTGAAGCAAAAAATGTGGTTCTATTCAGTCAAGTTGAATACATCCTAAGTTAACACTGAAATGGAAATATTTCACATTATTTACTAGAAAGTAGTTACTGGACTATAATCTTCCTGAGGACAGGAAGTGTGTCTTCTCATTCTTTGTCCTCTTTGCATATACTAACATGATGTGTCACACCTTGTTGTTGATGAGTTGTTTCAGTTGTGTGTGACTTTCTGTGACCCAATTTGGGGTTTTCTTGGCAAAGATACTGGAGTGGTTTACTATTTCCTTCTCCAGATCATTTAAAGATAAAGAACTGAGGCAAACAGGATCAAGTGACTTGTCCATGGTCACATAGCTAGTAAGTATCTGAGGATGGATTTAAACTCAGGAAGATGAGTCTTCCCCATTCCAAGCCTAGTATCCATTGCACCAGGCATAGTGGATGCTCAATAAAAGTTTGTTGTTGAGTGATACCAATGAATGGATGAATTAAAACAGAAATTAAGACATATATGAATCAATATAGCATCTGTTATGTAAGTTTCCAAGTTACTTTCTGGATTCTGGTACTACAATACATGCATTAGTTTAGATAAAATGTTTCCTTTCAAGGTATGTGATTTCATTTCAGGACAGGCTTTCTTCTTATGTGGATCACCACCTTTCTACATAACAGTAATAGTCTTCATAGTTGCAGTGACCTAAAATGTCCACTGACTTTTAGCCAAATATCTGGTGATGATATAGGCTGGGTTTCAGATTGTGGATCATCACTAGGACCATATTGGAAAGTTTGTCTTCTTGGTAGGACCTCCTAGAGCTTGTTCGGCATTGGCAGCAATTTTGAGAATCTAGGTTCGCTTCCAGGGGCATAAATAATAATTCTGGCAGTCATGGCAAACATAACAAAGCACTTCCACACAGCAGCTTTTTAAAAGAAAATTCCACTGGGAGGGAAAGAGAACCCAGGCCTCAGGACTGAGAGGCCTGTGGAGGGAGAGATCATAGGATGCCACAATGCTTCTCCTGAATGGGTCATTGATGAACGATAGAGAACTTCAGGGCTAAGCCCAGGAAGACCTCACCTGAAGCAATGATGTCATTTAAGAAGGGGACCTATATATGGTAGCTTCTTATTTTTTACTAATAGTTCTTCCTAACTAGCTTAGTTATTTCTGCCTACTAAGGGAGTACATGATCTGTCAGAAATTTCTGAATTTTGGTACCTTGTGGCAAGGTTCCAAGCTCTTACCCCTAGTTACAGCTCAGATCTCCTCTTAACAACAAGGAAACATTAGAGAAAGGGTTCAGTGGAAAGTTTCAAGTAGCAATACTAAGGAAACACACTACAAAATGCCCCGGTTTAATTTTTAAAAAATACATCTGAAGTGGTTTTAGTCTCCTTCAATTTTAAGAATTCTTAAGAAACAGAGTCAAAAGTTAAGAAATTATTTTTTGATTGACAGAGCTGGTGGGTGAGCAATGTTTCTTAATGTCTAAGCCAGGGTTTCTTAATCTTTTTGTGTGTCATGGACCCCTTTGGGGGTCTGATGAAACCCATGGACCCCTTCTCAGAATAATGTTTCAGGTCCTTCTTACTGTTACTTTCTGAATTCTGTCCAGGGATCTCTTCCCCTAAGCTATGGTTAGGGCCCCCAGTCATGCTGTGCTGAAAATGCTCTCACTCCTTTCCATACAGGTATCACACTCACCTGATGTGTGCTTTCTCCTTCTTGGCCATACCCGCAGGCCAGGATCAAGCCTGGTTAGCACTGTTAGGGTGTCCAAAGACAGCAGAGGATCCTTAAGTCTTCCCCTACTGGCCCTCTGATCCCTACAGTACCATTAGGTGAAAGTTCCTGAAGCCTAGGCTGCTTCCCACCCAGCTGCTTCCAGGGCTTGCTGTTTGTTTATTGAGAGAAGCCAGCCTGCACGTGTTTGCTCTTCACTCAGCCCAAATCTCAGCCCTGGAGGTCATGAGGTCCTCTAAATCAGGCCCTCCTAGCTCAGAGTGAATGTAAATAGTAACTGTTTCTCTTTTGGTCAGCAACCCTAAAAGTCTTCCCCTCACAGTTTGATTTTTTATTTTAATTAAAGGAGCCATCCCTTGACTCACTTCTTAAAGAGGCCTATTCACTGAATGGGTGTTGCCTCCCTCAAAGGGAGAACTTGAAAAAAACCTTAGCTTAAAAAGGCCAAGGTCTCCCACTGATGGCCATCTCCAGACATCCTGATCTCTATCTTGCTACTGGACCCAGATGGCTCTGGAGGAGAAAGTGAGGCTGGTGACTTTGCACAGCCCTCCCTCACTTAAATTCAATTCATTTGTATGTCACAGTCCTCTTCGAAAACAAAGGACAAATCACAACCACACAAAGAGGACAAGGAGGCTTTACCCATTTATTTTTGCCACTCTTATGTTCACTTAAAGGCAGTGTTCTGGCTGTTTGCTGAGGAAATATGGAGAGCCTGGAATTTTCTGACCTACTCCACCATCTTCCCAGAATCCTAATACATAAAATGAAGAAGATTACAAAGGAGACCAATTATATTGAAATACATACATGCATATATATATATACATGTATATATACACGTATGTGTATATAATTTTCCCATCCAAGGTCATAAATTCCCAGAAGTCTAATCATAGACCTATCTGTGGACCTGAGATTAATAAATTTTGGTCTAGATGCAGCCATGTTTATTATTGTAGACAAATTTCTGAAATGTCTTCAGGGTCTCACTTTGACTTTTATCTTAAGTTCCAGCTCCACATCATTTTGAGGTCTTTGTGACTTCTTTCTCTATTGGTCTTTGTAACTGTGACAAAGTTGGAAGGAGAGGCATTTTACCTGCCAAGTATATGCGGTATTATGTTTTAGTAGGAATATTTTCCCTTAGAAACCTGCCTAAAGCTAATTGGTTATCTTTGTTGTTGTTGTTTGTTTGTTTGTTTGTTTTTGTTTTGTTTTTTGCTTTTTGGTGAGGCAATCAGGGTTAAGTGATTTGCCCAGGGTCACACAGCTAGGAAGTGTCAAGTGTCTGAAGCTGGATTTGAACTCAGGTCCTCCTGACTCCAAGGCCAGCATTCTATCTGCTGTGCCACCTACCTGTCCCTGGTTATATTTTTTTAAAGCATTTGTTAAGTACCTGCTATATTCCAGACACCTTGCTAAGTGCTTTACAGACATTATCTCATTTGGTCCTCACAACAACCCAAAGGGTTAGATGCTATGATGATACCCATTTTAAAAATGATGAAATTTAGACAGATAGAGGCTAAGTGACTGACTTATAAGTACCTGAGACTGGATTTGAACTCAGGCCTTCCTAACTCCAGGCACAGAACTTTATCCATTACACCACCTACCTGCCCTTCCTGCATACCTTCCCAAGTTATCTGCCGTAGCAACATCCCAAGACAATTGTGAAATTCCATATGACAACCTCCCCCTCTTTGGGCCTGGACTTCTGACTTCTTTTTTTCCCCCACAATGTGTAGCTCCTTATTACTTAAAAATTCTTTTCATTCCAATCCCTCCACTTAAAAGGCTTTAGAGAATTTAAATAGAGCCCCCAGGTTCTATTCAGTTCTCTTCCTACAGATTCTCATTACACACTTGAATGCAAATCATGATTCTTCATGAGTCCCTCTAGGAGTGAAGGAGGAGTGAAATGTCTCAGGCTTGGCTTCGTTTTCTGTGTAAAACTCTAAGTTTTTATGTATGGAAATAGTGCATGCTATTGGCTTGGCAAGCCCCCTGATAGCTGTCACCAACTATTAGAGGCAGGTGAGAAACTCATACCAATACTCTTAGATGGAAGACTGAGGAAGCAGTGCATGAGAGCTGTCTGGAGTTAGGCTATCAATCAATCCACAAATATTTATTAAGTACCACTAAGTATTGTGCTAGGCACGGGCGGGGGGGGGGGGGGATACAAGTACAAAGAATGCAACAACGCCTACTCGTGAGCTTATATTGTAATGGTGGATAAAACAAGTGTACAGATAAATGTATATACCATAAATATAAAGTGAATAAATACAAATATATGTATATATAATGTGTATATACCTATGTGTATATATGTGTATACCTATATATGTATACATGTGTATTTATATGTGTATATATATATATCAGTTAAATACAAAATTAATTGGAAGGCTAGTAGCAATTTGGGTGATCAGGAAAAACTTTGTGCAGAATATAATACTTGAGTTGCTTCTTAAAGGAAGAGAGGGACACTGTTCGACAGAGATAGGGAGAAAGTGCACTCCAGGCATGTTGTATGGCCAGTGGAAATGCATGTGGCTAAGAAATGGAGTGATGTGTAAGGAACATAAAGAAAGTCATTTTGCCTGGATACAGAGTCTGAGAAGGGGAGTAAGATCCAGTGAGGCTGAAAAAGTAGATTGGGGCCAGGTCATATAAGGCTTTAAAAGCTAAACAGAGGAATTTATATTTTTACCTAAAGGCAATAGGAAGTCACTGAAGTTGGTTAAGTAAAAGAGTCACATGGTCAACTCTGAGCTCAAGGAAAATTACTTTGGCAGCAGTGTTTAAGATGGATTTGAGCTGGCAAAAATGACAGAGAGAGACCAATTAGGAAGCTGTTGTGATAAAGTAGGTAGGAGGTGGTAAGGGTCTGAAGTAAAATGGTAGCTATGGGAGTAGAAAAAAGGGGTAGTATATGAGGGATGCTGTGAATATAGAAA
The DNA here is from genome assembly GCF_900497805.2 of Vombatus ursinus. Lineage (NCBI taxonomy): Eukaryota > Metazoa > Chordata > Mammalia > Diprotodontia > Vombatidae > Vombatus > Vombatus ursinus. Next base: position 17,747,594 of record NW_020954598.1, read on the forward strand.
TGACAAGATTTGGTAATCAATTGGTTTTTTCAAACCATACTTATTTTTTAAATTTATTTTATTTTCAATTCATGGAATAAAACAAACATTTCCATAACACAACACAATAAAAAGATGATTGCACATGAAACTGCAAATCTATCAGGTACACTTGATATTCCCTCCAAATACACAACAAACTTATCATGTACATTTCTTTTTTTTCCTTTCTTCTTCCCTCCCCTAACTCTAGAAATGACTCCCATTAGACAATATTAGTAAATAATAATAGCAATAGCAAATACTCAATTGGGTATATGAAATGACAGGGAATGATGAATGGAAGATAATACCAAGGTTACAAATTGAGGAGACTAGAAGGATGGATAGAAATAAGGAAATTCAAAAGAGGAGAGTATTTAGGGGAAAAGATAAGTTCAATTTTAGGAATATTGAGTTTAAGAAGACTCCGAGTTATTAAATTTTTAATGTCTGATAAGCAATTGACTATTCAGGAGACTGATTGAAACTCAGGGGAGAGATCAGGGTCAGATAGATTCAGGAGTCATCTGTCTGGAGATGACAGTTAAACCCATAGGAGCTGATAAGGTTACCTAGAGGGTGAGAAAGAGAAGAGAAAGAGAAGAGGATAGAACCTTGGGAAATAGCTATCATTAGGGGACCAATGTAGATGATGAGCCAGCAAAGAAGACTAAGAAGAGTAGCGACAAAGAGAGGAAGAGAACTAGGAGACCAAATTTTCATAAAAACCCAGAAAGAATCAATTGTCCTGGAGATGAGGGTAGACAACAGTGTCAGGTGCATCAGAAGGGTCAAGAAGGATTAAAGCTGAGAAAAACCATCAGATTTGGCAATTAATAGATAACTGGTAGCTTTGGAGAAAATTATTTCAGTTGAGTGATAAGGTTGGAAGTCAGATCGCAAGGGATTAAGGAGTGAGAGGAAAAGAAGTAGAAGCAACAAATATAGACAACTTTGTCAAAAATTTTGATTGAGAAATGGAGGAGAGATATAGGATTATAGTTTCAGGGGATGGCAAGGTCTCATGAAGATTTGCTTAAGAATGGGTCAGTCTTGGGCATATTCAAAGGCATTAGAGAAAGAACCAATTGACAGGGAGAGTTTGAAGATTCAAGGGGGTGTATGACTAAGGATCTACTGAAGAAGGTAGGGGGTGATGAGATCAAGTGCACATATAGAGGGGTTGGCCTTAGCAAGAGGAAGACTACTGTAAATGTGTTCTTATGAAAGAGGGAGTGTGGTATCATTGAAAGTGTTTCAGTAGATTTGAAGGCGATTGGGTAAGAAACAATTAATAGAGAGATGTTGACGTTGGTGGAAGGAGGAAGGTGGGGGCGGTGGTGAGGAGAAGATCAGATGATTAAGGATGCCATCTGTTGGAGAAGGTGGTGAGGGGATGAGAGCAAGTGAACATGTCAAGGGGATGGCTAATGTGAATCTGTCTTATAACTTCTCTTTCACACTCTCTCCACATACCCAGTCTATTGCCAAGTCTTGTCAATTTTACCTTCGTAACATCTCTCCTGTCTATCCCGATCTCTCTACTCACATGGTCATAATCCTAATGTAGGCTCTTATCACCTCATTCCTAGACTATGGCAATAGCCTTTGGCTGGTCCCTTCTGCCTTAAGTCTCCATTCTCTACTACTAAAATGATAGTCCTAAAGCACAGGTCTGACTAGGTCATATTCGATCAACTTCATTCAGTAGCTCCCTATTACCTCCAGGATCAAATATAAAATCCTGTTACTTGGCTGCTTCATATCTTTCTAATCTCTGTATGCTTTCCTCCCTCCCACATGCTCAATGATCCCACAACGTTAGCCTTCCTGCTGCTCCTCACACAGGACATGTCACCTTCTGACACTCTGCCTTTTCACTGGCTGGCCACAGTGCTTGGGATCCTTTCTCTCTCCACCTCCCTGGATTCCCTGGATCCCTTCAAGATTGAAATCAAATCTCACTTTCTCTATGAAGCCTTTCTGGGACCCCTTCCCCATCCCCACTGCTGATGCCTTCCTTCTGGGATTACTGCTTATTTGCACTGTACATATCTTCTATATACATAGCTTTTTGTATGTTATCTCCCTCATTAGAATGTAAGCTTCTTAAGGATGGGCACTGTGTTATTTTTTTTTGTGTCCCCAAAGATTAGCACAATGCTTGGCATATAGTAAACACATAACAAGTGCTTGTTGATTGATTTATATTAGGTACTGTTCTAAATCTATTTTTTCCCAAGCTGTTTTCTATTTTTTCAAACAATTCTTATTGAATAAAGAGCTCCATCCCCAGTACTTTCTGTTATCATTCAAACATTAGCTTGCTTTGGCTATTGGTTTCTAGGTCTCGCAAATCAACTCTGTTCCACTTATCTACTTTTCTAGTTTTTACCCAGCAACAGATGATTTATATAATTAATACTTTACATTATACTTTAACATCTGGCAGTGATAAATCTCACTCCTTTATTTTTATGTTTTCGTTATATTCCTTGATATTTGTAGCTTGTATCCCTCTAAGATACATGATATAATATATGCAATATACATAATATCTAATGCAATAGATATATTGGAAGGATAAAAGTTGGGAATTTTTGTATTGAATTTATTATATTATGTATTATATAATAATAAATTATACAAATTAGAGGAATATATATTATGGATATTTATAATCTTTATTCCTTTAAGATGTATATATGTGTACAAAGATATATATATGTATATTTGTATTTAACATTTCTCTGTATATACACATACATGTATGTAGAAGGGCATATATACATAAATAGTGCATATACATGTATATATGTATAGATGCACGTGTGTTTATACACACAAACATGTGTAACATGTATATATATGTGTTTGTATATGTGTATATATGTGTGGTGGAGCAGCTGAGTAGTACAGTGGATAGAATACTGGGCCTGGAGTCGGGAAGACTCATCTTCCTTAATTCCAATCTGGCTTAAGACACTTACTGTGTGTCTCTGGGCAAGTTACTTAATTCTGCCTCAGTTTCCTCATCTGTAAAATGATCTGGAGAAGGAAATGGCAAACCACTCCAATATCTTTGAATAAAGAGCTAGGTTCACACTCTGGCTCTATCTACTGACTGTACAAATATAGACAAGTAATTTAACCTCTCTATGCATCAGGTTACTCTCTAAGAATATAAATTGCACATTATTTGCTGATCTGCTGATCTAATCTACAATGGTAGAAAGAGTTTCTACACTGTTAGCTTTCTGCAAGGATCAAATCACTTGTACAAACCAAAAATAAAAATCTCTTGATCACATTGGGCAGGATTGGCATTTTTAGTATAGTCACACAGCTTAGTCATAAATATTAACTCTCCCTTCTTTGCTTCCTTCTTTCCTTCTTCCCTTTCATATTGTTGTACTTAACATACGTCTTATGTGTCCTGGTAGATTAACTACTCCTGCCCTCTCTTCCAGGATTACATTGGTATTATGTTTTTTAAAAGCTGATGAATTTTGTGTGTTTATTTCATATCTTGCTTCTTGTATTGTCTCCATTAATTTTGTGTTGGTGGTACTTTAGTGTTTTAGTGTTTAATTGGAAGCCATCATATCATTTGTAAATAGATGAGTTTGCCTCATCATTGCCTGGGCTTATTATATTAATTTGTTTTTTTCTCTTCTTATTACTATAGCTATTGCTCATAGCAATCTGTCAAATAATTTTGCACACAATGGCATCCCTCCTTCATCTCAAATCTTATTGTGAAATATCTCCTTTTTTTTGTTACAAAGATTACTAATCCTGGGTTTCATTTAGAAACTTTTGATCATATCAAGGAAGTATTTTATCCTTTCCCTTGGCTTTTTTTTTGTATTTTTAACATATTAGAGCTATATTTTACCATAATTATTTCTACTGATAGGCTCATTTTTTATTATTGTTAAGAATTTTATTAATTATTGTAATAGTTTACTTAATGGACAATCATCCACATAATGTTAGTGTACCTGGCAACAGGGAATAAATTTTAACATTATGGTACTATCTTTCCTAACATTTTAATGCTAATTTTAATTAATGGTAGTCTTTGGATTTCCTTTCTCTTCTTTATCATTCCCTGGTGTGAGTGTTAGGACTACATGAGTATTTAGATAGTGAGTGCAATTCTCAACTGTGCAAAAAGTTTATGTAATATGCATTTTTTTCTGTTCTCATAGCTATAAGTACTAAGGGATACTTTTTTCTCAAAGAAGTTACAGATTCATCCCTAAAATTTTATTGTATTTTCATTCTTTCATTATCTTTAACATACTTATTTTTATTTTTTCTATGATTTGTTCTTTTGCTAATTTTAATAACATTATCTGGTATTCATTTAAGCTTGTTTCTTTTATTCATCTTTCCTTTATAAATTATAAATCTCAATTATAATTTTTACTGTAACTCTTATAACAAACAGTACATTATGTTACACTATATATATCATACTATATAATATAGTATTGAATAATTGTATTATTATAATTATAATTTGTTATGGTTTGAAAACATGTTTTTCCATATCTACTGGTATGTTTTCTATACCTCTCCTCATATTCAATTTTTGAAAAGGTGCCATGTGATGAAAAATATACATATTCCTTAAGGTTCTTATTTAATCATTGACAAAAAGTCCATCATATTTAGTTTTTCTAAAATTCTGTTCAGATATATGATTTTCCCTTTTTCTATAAGACTTATCTATGTTGGAAAGAGACAGACTAAACTTAATTTTTTTTACTATTCAGCTGTTTTTGGAATCATTTTATCTCTTTCTATTAAGTACTCCATTGATGTGTGTGTGAACACACACACATACACATGTATACATATATACATGGAAGTATTGTCTCATTGTTTCTTTTAAATATATAATAGCATACCTATTTGTTTCTCTTGATAGTATCTATTTTTATTCTTCTTTTCTTTCATATATGTTCTTTTATTTTATATTAAGACTTTTGCCCATTCCCAGGGTTCTTTTCTTTCTTCCCCAAACCCCCATTCAATTTTCTCAAATTCCAGATATAATTATTACGGAATTATTCTTTCTTTCAGGAGACTTTTCCTCACCTTTTTTCCCAATAGTATTTCTTCATTTTGTTGACTTTGTTTACTCATTCCTTTATTCTCTCTGCTGGTTTTACTTGGGTGGATTTTTTTTCTTTTCCCCTCTTTTTATTGTTCTTTTACTTTATTTGGCACATTTCTTGGTGTTTAGATGTCATAAAGAGTAATACAAAGGCTTAGCTAAGACCTCTTCCTGAGCCACCTTGTGGGAATTCCTCCATCACACTACCGCCCCTCTCTTTCATTCTTGAACACTTGTTTTTCACACTTCTCACCATTCCCTAATAAGATATTTGTAACTGTTTAGCAAAATTGTTCAGAGCCAGTAGAAGACATTAATATAAAGGTTGCCCTTAAATACTGTAGTACAGTAATGTCAAACTCGTGACCCCTGACCCCAAGCACCTTGTAAAACTCCCTAATTTGGCTGCAACCAAATTAGAATGCAATTAGGAAATGGTTAAAATAAATAAAAAGATAATACAACATAAACAACATAAACAATGTGGATTTGTGGGCTTTCATTCAAAATTCATGAATCAAAATGGTTGCATATGGAATGTGGGCACAACAGAGGAAGCATTGTGGCTGAGATATCACCATAAAGTCTATTCCTGGAAATGCCCTGCTATTCCTGCCTGACTTGGGTAAGTCAACGTGCTTAGTCCATGGGGAGCCAGGGATGATGTTGATCCTTTTTATCTCTGACATTAAACCACATAATCCTGTTACTGTTGAGTGATTACATGCAAGTAAAACAGTGGGGAGCAGATTCACTGTAGGGCTCTGCTGCTCATTGCATTATGGTTCCATATCCCAGAGTGTTTCCCTTCTCTGTGTGATTATACCCTTTTTTAGTTGGCTCCTTCTGTCAGGAAGGTTACTAGGAAAACAGATGGTTTGTGTGTCCCTCTGGGATTCTTGAGTTCAGGGTGCACTTTTCTCTGCTTTTCCTCATCTCACATTGCCCTGATATCATTCCCACCAACAATTCCTTTACTCCAATCTCTGATAAAGATATGGGCTTTCTCCTCGCCAAGGCCAAGTTCTCTCAATATACCCTCAATCCTATTCCCTCTCATGAATTGCGGCCACTAGCAACCCTTCCCATCTTCAATCTCTCCTTATCTATTGATTCTTTTCTTGCTTCTTATGAACACAACCAAGTTTTTCCCATATGTAAACAACACTCACTAGATGCTGCCTGCTAGCTATAGTACTATAGCTCTTCTCCTCGATTGTCTTAAGAAAAGCAAGTACACTAGATGCTTTCACTGCCACTACTCTATCTTCTAAACCTCCCGCAGTCTGGCTTCCAAATTCTTCATTCATTAGAAACTCACCCCCTCTGAATTTACCTGAGGTCTTTTAATTACCATATTTAATGACCCTTTCTCAATTATTATTCTTTTTTTGCCCCTCTATAGAGTTAAAATGCTGCAGAAAGGTCAACAGAAGAATGAGGAGAGCATTCTTCTCCTGGACATTCTCTCCTCTTTGGGTTTGTGTGATACTGCTCTCTCTTGGTTTTCAACCTACTTAAATGACCACTCCTCCTCTGTCTCCCTTACTAGAATTTCATCCTTGTCATGTCCACTAACTTTGAGAGTCTACTAATGCTCTGTCTTGGGTGGGACCTCTTCTCTTTCTTCTCTATTCTCTCCCTTCATGATCTCAGCAGCTCACATGGGTTGAAATTGTTATCCTCCTATGATGATTCCTATCTATCTATCCAGGTCCACTATCTCCTGAGCTCCCATAACACTTCATGAACTTAATGGACAGTGTGAACTGGGTGTCCTATAGGCATTTCTTTTCATCACTTCCAAAACTGAGCTGTAACTTTCTTTTTACTATCTGGGGCATCACTAATCCACAATTATCAAATTTTTCAACCTCAACTCCATGTCAACTTCCCCTCAACTCAATGTTTCTCAATCTACATATACAGTTTAAATATCTCATCATGTCTGCCTCTAAAGTATTTCTCATATGTGTCTCCCTTTTTATTTTACCACTCTTACAGCCACCTCCTGATCAGACCCTCATCACATTTTCCTGGACTATTTCACCCTAATTGCTCTCCCTGTTTCAATATCTCCCCATTCTAATTCATCTTCCACACAGCTGCCAAAGTGATTTTCCTAAAATGCAGGTCTGACACACCCCTATATTCTGCTTTTGTGACCCTTTCCTCTGACTGGTCAGCTCCTCCCAGTACCTCTGTTTTAATGAAAACACTCATCCAGCAATGTCTTCATTCCTTTCCAAGTTCCACACCTGCATTTCCAGCCTTTCTCCACCATTCCCCTGTGGAAACCTTCTCCCCATGCCCTTTTGCAGTTTCAGTTTATATCGTATTTCCCCAATAGAATATAAGCTCCTTAAAGGCCAGGACTGTCTTTTTTCTGCTTGTATACATAGTTCCATTGCTTAGTAAGGTGCCTGACAAATAGTAAGTCTTTAATTAATGATGGTGGACTTGACTATTCAGTAAATTCTAGTGGCTTCCTATTACTTCTAGGATCAAGTTTAGACTCCTCTGTTTGCCACTTATAACTCTTCATGATCTAGCTTATTCCTATCTTTCCAATATTCTTTTTTTTTTTGCTTGTAAATAGGCCTTTTTATTATCATTAAAATGTTCTTCCTAATCCCATTATTTTCTCTTTTTTAGGTCATACATGTGTATTCATGCAAAACATTTCCATATTAGTCACACTGTGAAAAATAATAGACCCCCCCCCAAAAAAACTCAAGAAAAATAAAATAAAAAGAAGTATGCTTCAATCTGTATTCAGACACTGTCAGTTATTTCTCTGGTGTTGGGTAGCATTTTTCATCATAAGTGCTTCAGAATTGTCTCAGATCATTGTATTGCTGAGAAGGGTTAAGTCATTCACAGCTGATCATCACACAATATTGCTATTACTTTGTACACAGTACATTTCACTTTACGTCAGCTCATGTAAGTCTTTCCAGGTTTTTCTGAGAGCATCCTGCTCATCATTTCTTATAGCACAATAGTATTCCATCATAATCACACTCTTCCTTTTTGAGTGTTTTTTCAAATCTCTTTTGGGATACAGACCTAGTGGGAGTAGTGCTAGGTCAAAGGGTATGCATGGTTTTATAGCCCTTTGTTTCCAATATTATTATTCATTACTCTTTCCATACTCCAGTCATACAGAAACATGATTCATCATACTATAACATTGTCTCATCTACCAACCTTTTTGCTACCTGTTCTCCATGTCTAGAATTCTTACCCTATTAATCTTTGACTTTCACCCCTGTATTCCTTCAAGACTCAGCTCAAATACTATTTTCTACAGGTATTTCTTAATTCCTCCTTTTTTCTTCAGTTTCAAGTATCTTCTCCTGTAAGCTTACCTTCTATCTACTTTGTATGAACCCAGTACATACCTATATACATATGTGTCTTATTCCCTCCTTTCCATTAAAGTATAAACTCCTTGAAAATAGAACTATTTTTTCCTATTTCTTTTCATCCTCAGTGTTTCTCACAGTGCCTATCACATAGCAAGCACTTAATAAATACTTGTAAATTGAGTGTACCTCAACAGGACTTTTCCTTTTAATTGTTCACTGTAAGATTGTATATTCAAGAGCATTCTGCATCAGCAAATGGTGAAGGTCATTCAATACATTCTTTGCATTCTCCACTTTGAATTCCTCTCTAAGGTTGGCTTATTTGACTGCATGTGTCAGTGACATTCATTTTGGACCAAGTACTACATTTTTTAAAAAAAGTATTGTTTCTTAGTGATCATTTTCACTGAAAAATTAGCCCAGCTTACAAGATTATAGAGCTAACAAATAGTACAATTACAAAATCCTAAAGCAACAATTAAGGTTGTCATAATTTTCTAGCCATGATTTATTATTTCTATTATATATAATATTTCTAATAATGGACATTTGGTGTAATAGTTTCTAACACATCACAACAGCTTAATGCAAAAATAAAAAGGTACTTCATTGTTCTGCCATTATTCTTTAGTAAGAGAGATAAGCTAGTTCAATAGTCAAGGTAGATCTCTGCTTCCAGAATCTTCTCCTTGAGCCAAAGAGAATCTTATTGTGTATTGACTTTACTTCAAGAAAAATACACACTATACTGCTTCCCTTCTGTGGCTGAAGGAATACTGGCCACAACATTGTGAGAGATGATAGACAGGAATATCAGATGAAAAGGTTGAAAAGAGTAGAGATGCTCTTTCATTTTGTATCTCCATCACTATCTCCTTCACTACCTACTAACTCACCCCACCTCTGTAACAGATATGTTTAGTTAAGCAATTCAGGTCAACCTATTCACTGTGAGTGAAAATGGCTTTTTCTGAACCCCTGGTCCAGTAGTCTCCTAAGTTTTTTGATCACATCCCTATCAGCTCAACATTTTATATTATATGGCTTAACATATGCCTATTTATTTACAATTTATATTGTGGACTACTAAGATAATAATGATGTTCAATATAAAGAAGATATGGATAGGGACTGAATTTGTAATTCCATTGGTATAGGACACTCTCAGGTCAGGAAATTCCCTTTACTAGTGCAGGGTGGCATCCTTGTAGAACTTCTTTTGCCTTTCTTTGTGTCTCTATCACTGAGCACAATGCTTGACATTTACTAGGGGCTAAACAAATGCTTGCTGACTGACCTTGAAATATTCATGAGGATGTCAATGTCCACTCCAAAAGGGCCCTGAGTTATCTGCACTTACTAGAAGTCCCAGAGAGAAATAGCTATAGTTCATAGGAGCAAAGATATTAGATTTCAATACAAACAAGTATCTCAAGAATTTATTCTGTGCCATGCTCTGTGTTAGACACAGAAGACCCTAGGACAAAAAGAAAGTCTGTGACCTCGAGAAGCTTGCATTCTGCTGGGAAGATTCAACCTACACATTAATGAGGCTTTGTGATTGCATCAACTGTTGTGTTTGTCCTTTGTTCTCGAAGAGGACCATGACAGCAGGGAGATGATGACATGACTTGCAATTAACTTTGATTTGAGTGAGGGAGGGCTGTGTGAGATCACCAGCCTCACTTTCTTCTCCAGAGCCATCTGGGTCCAGCGGCCAGATATTGATCAGTATGACTGCACAAGACTCAGGATGCAATGGGAGACCCTGACCCTTTTAAGCTAAGGTCTTTTCAGGTTCTCACTTTGAGTGAGGCAATGTCCAGTGACTAGGTCTCTTGAATCAACTGTGATCCATGCCTAGAATACACTACCTCTTCAATTTCCACTCTTAAAATCCCTGCTCCCTCTAAAACTCAAGTTTCACCCCTCTGAACATAAGGCCTTTCCTGACATCTCCAGCTAGTGCCTCACACCCCTTCTCATTTTTCTTTGTTTTTACTACTAATATGTATTGTGTTTACTGATATGTGGACATGTTGCTTTACTTATAGAATGTGAGCTCCTTAAGGGTTGGGATTCCTTTTTTCTATTTTTATCTCTAGCACCAAATAACATACCTGACACATAATTAGCCATTATTCAATGTTTTTTGGTTAATTGAAAGTACAAGCAGAAACAACTGAACCTGTGGCAATTCCATCTGTTACTTTTAGACAAAACTCATCCATTCATAGGATCAAAGATTTAAAGTTCAAAAGGACCTTAGAGGTCATCACGTCAAACTCCTTCATTTTGTCTCAGATGAAGAAACTGAGTCTCAGAGTAACTAAGTGACTAAAGGTGAACATCAGTTCTATTGTGGGCTTTAGAAAAGGTAGCCAAACTTCAGATCTTGCCCCTTTACCTCAAAAATAAGATGCATTGTCAGGTAATGAATCATCTGAAATAATTTCTTTGTAGTTTCTGGGAAGATGGATCAGTATCACTTTTACTATTCCTCCTTTCCTTCTCATTTACACCCTCAAGCAGTTCTTCCTTTCTGGTGCAAGGTACCCTTTGTAAATAGACTTTCTTGTTGTTAAACTCTTATAACATTGGTATTCTTATCTTCATTGTTAACAGTTGAAAGAAGAGGATTTGGAAATGAAAGGCAAATGGGAGAAGTAAAGAAACTGGCTGAAAAGAAGATGCCAGAGAAAGGGACTTGGGGTTTTTTTTGGATCCGGATTTAAGATAAGGGAATAATGAGAGATAAATAGAATATATTGAAAACCAGGAAGAATTTTTCTGTTTCAGTTCAAGTGTTTATTATGTGGGAGACACTGTGTTTGGTGCAATTGAATGAGATAAAAATGAAAAAAAATCTGAGCTCTCAGGGGACTATCATTTGGGGTGAAAGGTATGATGGGGAATGTACACAGACAAATATAACACAAGGGAGGGAATAATGGGGATAAAGAAGAAATTCAGACAAAATAGGAAAATTTTAGGAGGGTTACAGGGAAGGCTTCATGGAGTACGTAAAATTTGGACTGAATCCTTTTTAAAAAGAAAAGGGTTATGAGAGAGACAGAAAGAAAAAAGAGACATATTATAGCATGACTTGTGTTAATGGGATGGCTTGTGTTAATGTAGTAAGGGTGGAAAAATGTGTCAAGTACTGAGAACAGTTAGTAGTTATTAGACTAGAGTACATTAAGAGGATCAATGTGAAATTAGGCTGGGAGTTAGACTATGAAGGGCCTTAAATGTCAAAACATGAAATTAATATTTTATTCTATAACCAATGTTGAGTCCTTAAAGACTTCTGAGGAAGAACATGACCTTAAAAATTTTGAGGAGATGGCTATACCTATGATTTAAGGTGGTTGTTTTCCTACCTGTGTAAAGGACAGATTGGAAAGAAGAGAGACCCAAAGCATAAATCCACTTAGGAAAATATTATAATGTCCAGAAGAAAGTAATATGAAATTGAAATAAGCAACATTAACTTGGCAACTGATTGACTATGGGAGTGAGGGAGAGAAAATCATTAAAAAAAAATTCCAGAATTTCAAATATGTGTGGCTAAGAGGATAGTGGTGCCATTAACAGAAACAGGAAAGTTTAGAGGAGGAAATGGCTTTCAGAGGTGTGGGGATGAAAGAGATCATTTTGTTTAGAAAAAAGCCAAGTTTGAGATCTGGTAGGAAATCTAATGAAGATGCCCAACAGGTACTTGGAGATATAGGATGGAATTCGGGATCAAGATTTGGACTAGATGTAAAGATTTAAAAGTCATTTTGTGTAGAGATAGTAACTAAAGTCTTTAAAGTGAATGAGATCATCAAAGAGTGTAAAGAGAGAAATGAAAGGCTAGAGCAGAACCTTGGAAGACTTATATTCCTAAAGTGTATGGGAGAGGACAACAAATCAATGAAAGAGACCAAAATAGAACAATAGGATAGATAGGATGTGAAATAAGAGGAGAGACGTTACAGAAACTATGGGAGGAGAGTATTCATGTGAAGGAGGTGGTCAACAGTGTTAAAAGCTGAGATAAGAATATGACCAGGATGCATGAAGCTATTTAAGGACCACAGAACTAGAAGAAGATAAAAAAAACCCAAGAGAAAAAAAAAGAAAGATAAATTAGTACAACTTCAAAAAAAGACTCTAATGAAAAAAATTACTCCATCTCCAAGGAGTATTTTTAAGAAGAAAATAAAAAGACTTACCTATGATGTAAAAAACAATGAATAATATCATAAAAAGATTTTTTAAATACACAAGGTAATACATTAAAGTAGGATATAAAGAAATAGAAGGGTAGTAGACCAGAACAGAAGCACTATGAATTAAGCTCTACAAACCCCTAAAGGTGAATCAATGTATTTTGCTGGTCAAAATTGCACAATGGAAGAATATACAAATGGGAAAGGGGGAAGTGGAAGACAGAGAGCAATAGGGGATGAACCCTCATCACATCCATGGATGATCAATAAAAGGATTATAATGCTTACAGTGTCTCATCAAGGGAAAAGTGGCTATAGGAGAATGCGAAAGGTGACAGAAATGAGATGATAATATTAATCTACAGAAAGTAGAAATTGGACTTCCAGCTCAGTCTACTGTCCATCTGCAACTCTGCCTGGTTTCAACTCCAGGAAACAAGATTCCTCTCCCAGGATAAATCAATCACTTCTAATTTCATCACATATTGCTACCTGAAGCTTTGGCTACCACCTCCTTCAGGATGGTGGAATACTAAATTCCTCCAAAATTTTCCTTTAAAGAAGGCAAAAAATAGACTTCCACCTCAGTCCACTTATCTGCAATTCTACCTGGTTTCAACTCCATTGAACAAGATGCCTCCATACTTGGTACTGCTTGGTATCCTCTCCTTTCTCCACCCCTGCCTTCCAGCTTCCTTTGTTGTGTTACCCCATTATATTGTAAGTTTCTTAAGGGCAAGAACTGTCTTTCTTTCTTAATTATATCCTAAGCACTTAGTAAAGTGCCTGGCACATAATAGGTACTTAATAAATGTTTACTGAACTTCAGTGAATATTAAAACAAGTGGAATGAAAGAGGGGGGTCTAAGTCCAAAGAAATATATCCCACTGGAGAGACCCTATATGAAGGAAGAGATGTATTTTAGAATGGGAGATAAGGAACTCACAATGGATCTAAATTAGGGGAGGGTTGGTGCACAAGGAGACCACTTCCTCTGAGAGAATGTTTTGCTACTTTGAAAGTCATATTCGCTATGATCAATGCAATAACCAACCATGACCCCAGAGGATTGATAATGAAGCATCCTACCAACCAACTTACAGGAAAATGATTAAAGCAAGGTATAAAATGAGACATCCATTGGGGCATAGTCAATGGGGGAATTCCTGGAGGAGCTAAAAAAATTATTTTCAAAATCAGAGTGGTAGAGAAAAAAATTAGGTAAAGAAATAGAAGCAAAGGAAAAAAGTGATAAAAAGAATTAATAACTGTAAAAAAGGCTCAAAAATACTGAAGAAAATAACACATTAAAAAAACAGAATTAGTCAAATAGAAAAAAGGTACAAAAATTCATTGATGAAAATAATTCTTTTAAGAACAGGATTGGCAGTGGATAGAGCACTGGCTCTGGAGTGAGGAGGACCTGAGTTCAAATCCAGCCTCAGACACATAATACTCACTAGCTGTGTGACTCTGGGCAAGTCACTTAACCACAATTGCCTCACAAAAAATGTTAAGGGACATCTAGGTGGCACAGTGAATAGAGTACCAGCCCTGGAGTCAAGAGGACCTGAGTTTAAATCCAGCCTCAGACACTTAACACTTACTAGCTGTGTGACCCTGGGCAAATCACTTAACCTCAAATTCCTCACCAAAAAATAAATACATAAATAAAAGAGCAGGATTGGCCAAGTGAAAAAACACTTTCCTCACTGAAGAAAATACATCCTTAAAAATTAGAATTGGGAAAGTGGAAAGTAATGACTCCATGAGACTCCAAGAATCAATCAAATAAAATCAAAAGAATAAAAAAAAAACAGAAGAAAATGTGAAATATCTCATTGGAAAAATAACTGGCATGGAAAAAAGATTGAGGAGAAATAATTTAAGAATTTTGGATCACCTGAAAGCCAGGATCAAAGAAAAAGCCTAGATATTGTATTGCAAGAAATTATATAAAAAAATTGCCTTGATATCCTAGAACCAGAGTAAGATAGAAATTTAAAGAATCTATCAATCACCATCTAATAGAGATCCCAAAAGGAAAACTCCCATGAATATTATAGACAAATTCCAGAGCTCCCAGGTCAAAGAGAAAATAATTCAATTCAAGGAGCAAAAAAGAAACCATTCAAATATTGTAGAGCCACCATCAGGATCACACAAGATTTAACAGCTAGCATATTAAAGGAGTGGAGATTTTAGAATATGATATTCCAAAAAGCAAAAAAAGCTGGAATTACAACCAAGAATAACCTAATCAGCAAAACTGAGTACAATCCTTCAAGGGAAAAAAATGGATATTTAGTGAAATAGATGACTTTCAAGCATTCCAGATGAAAAGACCAAAGCTCATTAGAAAATTTGACTTTCAAATACAAGACTCAAGAGAAGCATAAAAAAGGTAACCATGAAAGAGAAATCATAAGGGACACAATAAGTTTATCTTTCTATATGTGATGATACATGTAACTTCTAATAACTTTATCATTATTAGAGCAGTTAGAAGGATTCTACATAGAAAGAACATGTAAGAGTGAGTCTATTATGTTGAGATGATGTAAAAAAATGGATAGTCTCTCAGAAAGACAGATGTAGTGGGAGAAGGGGGAAGGAAGAAGATGGAGGGGGGAATTTATCTCACACAAAAGAGGCACACAAGGAAGAGTTTTTACAGTGGAGGGGGAAATGCTGGAGGCGAGGGCAATGCTTGAACCTCATTCACATCTAAATTGGTTCAAAGAGGGAAAAATACATCTACACACTCAGTTGTAATAGAAATTTATTTTACCCAATGGAAAGTAGGAGGGGAAGGGAATAAGATAAAGGAGATGATAAAAAGCAAGGCAGATAAAAGAAGGCAGTAGTTGGAAGCAAAGCAGACTTTAGAGGAGGGACAGGATAAAAAGAGAGAGAGAAGAAACAAAAAAATAGGATAGAGGGAAATGCACAGCTAGTAATGATAACTATGAATGTGAATGGGAGGAACTCACCAATAAAACAGAAGTGAATAACAGAATGGATAAGAAAGCACAATCCTACACAAGAAATAAACTTGAAATAGAGAAATATTTTAACACAAAGTTAAAATAAGGGGCTGAAGCAGAATGTATTATGCTTCACCTGAAGTAAAAAAAAAAAGCAGGAGTAGCCATCATGATCTCAAACAAAGCAAAAGCAAGAATAAATCTAATTAAAGAGGATAAGCAGGGAAACTACATCTTGCTAAAAGGAACCACAAACATTGAAGTAATATCAATACTAAACATACACACACCAAATGCCATAGCATCCAAATTCTTAAGGAAAAAGTTAAAAGAATTATAGGAGGAAATAGACAGTAAAACTATATCAGTGAGGGGCACCAACTTTCCCTTTTCAGATTTAGACAAATATAATCATAAAATAAATAAGAAAGAAGTTAAGGAGATAAATAGAATCTAAGAAAACTTAGGCACAATTGACCTCTGGAGTAAACTGAATGGGAATACCAAGGAGTATACCTTTTTCTCAGCTATCCATGCCACCTTCACAAAAATTGACCGTATATTAGAGGGAAAAAAACCTCATAACCAAATGCAGAAAAGCAGAAGTATTAAATGCATCCTTTGCAGACCATAATGCAATTAAAAAATTACATTAAATAAAAGGCTGTTAATGCATATGTTAACGACTAATTGTAAAGTAATATTCTAATGCTAAAGAATGAGTGGGTTGAAGATAAAAACATAAAAACAATAATTTCATTAGAGAGGATGACAACAATGAGACAACATTCCAAAATTTGTGGGATGTATCCAAAGCAATACTTAGGGGAAAATTTATATTTCTAAATGAATATATTAATAGCAGAGAGAAAGAATAGATCAATGAACTGAGCATATAAATTTTAAAAACTCTTTTGAAAAATGAAAAATCACCAATTGAGCACCAAAATGGAAATCCTGAAAAATCAAAAAAGAGATTAATAAAATTGAAAGAAAAAAAAGTAAAAATAAAATGAAGAGCTGGTTTTATTTTTTTAAAAAAAAGCAATAAAATAGATAAATCATTGGTTAACTTTATTTTAAAAAGAAAAAAGAAAACCAAATTACTAGTATCAAGAATTCACCACCAATAAAGATGAAATTAAAGTCATTGCTAGGAGTTATTTTGCCCACTTATAAGTCAGTAAAACTGACAATCTAGATGAAATGAATAAATATTAAAATATATAAATTGCCCAGATTAAGAGAAGAAATAGAATATTTAAGTAACACTATCTTAGAAAAAGAAATTCAATAATCCATCAATGATTTTCCTAAGCAAAAATCCCTAGAACCAAATGGATTCAGAAGTGAATTCTACCAAATATTTAAGAAACAATTAATCACAACACTATATAAAATACTTGGAAAAATGGTAAAGAAATAGTCCTACCAAATTCCTTTTATGACACAAATATGGCTTAATACCTGAACTAGGGAGGACAAAAACAAATAAAATTATAGACTAATTTCCTTAATGAATATTGATGAAAAAATTTTAAACAAAATTTTGGCAAGGGGATTCCAGCAATTTATTATAAAGATTATAGATTATGACCAGGTAGGATTTATAACAGGAATACAGAGCTGGTTCAATATTATGAAAACTAACAGCATGATTGACCATATCAGTAACACTAACAACAAAAATGATAGGATTCTATCATTAGATGCAGAAAAAACTTTTGGCAAAATGCAATACCCATTTCTATTAAAAAAAAAAACACTAGAAAACATAGGAATAAATGGAGCCTTAAGTAGTATCTATCTAAAACTAAGAGCAAGCATTATTTTAATAGAGATAAATTGAAGCATTTCCAATAAGATCAGGAGTGAAGCAAGGATGTCCATTATTACCACTATTATTAAATATTGTACCAAAATGCTAGCAATAGCAATACAACAGAAAAGAAATTTAAAGAATAAATATTGTTAATGAGGAAACAAATCTACTGCTTTCTGTGGATGATATAATACTATACTTAGTGAACCCTAGCTAGTCAACTAAAATTTTATTTGAAACAATGAACAACTTCATCAAAGTTGCAATATATAAGATAAAACCACATAAATCATCAACATTTCTATAAATTGCCAACAAAACCCATCACTAAAGAGATAGAGAAATCGCATTTAAAATAATTGCACACAATATAAAATACTTGGGAGTGTACCTGCCAAGTCAAACCCAGGGATTATATAAACACAACTATAAAACATTTTTCACACAAATAAAGACAGATCTAAACAACTGGAGAAATATCCATTGCTCATAGTTAGACTGAGTCAATATAATAAAAATGACAATTCTACCTAAGTTAATCTATTTATTTAGTGCTATGCCAATCAAACCACCAAAGATTTATTCTGTAGAGCTAGAAAAAAATAACAATAAAATTCATCTGGAAGAACAAAAGGTCAAGAATATCACAGGAATCAGTGGAAAGAAATGTTAAGGAAGTAGGCTTAGTAGTTTCACATTTCAAAGAGTATGTAAAGTGGTAATAATCAAAACAACTTGGCACTGGCAAACAAATAGACTGACGGATCAGTAGAACAGATTAGATACACAAAACACAGTAGTAAATGACCACGGTATTTTAGTATTTAATAAACCCAAAAATTCAAGCTTTTGGGTTGAGAACCAAACATTTGACAAAAATTGCTGGGAAAACTGGAAAGCAGTTTGGCAGAAATTACACACAGACCAATACTCATACCACATACCAAGATAAGGTCAAAATGGATAAATGATTTAGACATTA
Source organism: Vombatus ursinus (assembly GCF_900497805.2). Taxonomy (NCBI): domain Eukaryota; kingdom Metazoa; phylum Chordata; class Mammalia; order Diprotodontia; family Vombatidae; genus Vombatus; species Vombatus ursinus. The sequence continues at coordinate 17,766,123 of NW_020954598.1, forward strand.
AGGATGGCTTCATAAGCAAATTAGGGGAGCATGGGAAAATGTACCAGTCAAATCTATGGATAAAGGAAGCATTTATGACTAAATGAGATAGAGGGGACTAAGGGGAATAAAATAAATAATTTTGATTACATGAAATTTAAAAAGCTTTGGCACAAACAAAACTAATGTAGTCAAAATCAAAATAGGCAACTGGGGGAGGGAGTAACTAGTTTCTCTAATAAAGTTCTTATTTCTCAAATATATAGAGAGTTGAGACAAAATTTATAAAAAATAAGCCATTCCCTGGTTGACAAGTGGTCAAAGGATATGAGCAGGAAATTTTCAGAAGAAATCAAAGCTATCCCTATTCATGTACAAAAAACTCTAAATCACTACTGATTAGAGAAATGCAAGTTAAAACAAGTCTGAGGTACTACCTCACACCAATCAAATTGGCTAATATGACAGAAGAGAAAAATGACTATTGCTGGAAGAAATGTAGAAAAATTGGGACAGTAATGCTAATTGGTGGAGTTGTGAACTAGTCCAATCATTCTGGAGAACAATTTAGAACTATGTCCAAAGGGCTACAGAACAGTGCATACCCTTTCATCCAGCAATACCACTACTAAGTCTATATCCCAAGAGATCAAAGAAGAAGGAAAGGACCTATTTGTACAAAACTATTTATAGCAGCTCTTTTTGTCATGGAAAAGAATTGCTTGGGCAATTAGCAAATGGAGGCAGCAAGTGAAAATTACTGTTTCTGAGAGTATATAGTAAAGAGAAGAGAAATGGAATAATTTATGAGAGAGAGAGAGAGAGAGAGAGAGCATTTATATAGTACCTACTATGTGCCAGGGAATCTGTTGTGTTGTTTATAAATATTGTCTCATTTGATCATCACAACAACCCTACCCAGTAAGTGTTATTATTATCCTCATTTTACAGTTGAGGCAACTGGAATAAACAAAAATTAAATGACTTCTACAAGGTCACATATCTGGTAAATGTCTAAAGCCCCTGACTGCAGGTTCAGTTCTCTAGCACTGGATATAAAACAATAGTTTTAGGTGATTGAAAGATCAAAGAAAGATTTTTAAAGCTAGCAAAGACCTGAGTATGTGTTATGCAAATGAGAGAAGAACCAACACGTAAATAGAGAGAAGATGAAAAAGAAAGAGAAAAATGCACCTGAAAGAAAGAGGAGGGAACATGAACAGTAGCACAAGTAAAGAACAAGGAAACAGAGCCACCTCAGAATAAAGAAGAGGATTAATGAAGGTAGAGAACAGGAGTTCTTAACCTGGGATTTGTTCGTATGTTTTTATATTTTGATAGCTGTATTTCAATATAATTAGTTTTGATGTATTTGAATTTGTAATGCCGAGTATTTTATCACATACATATTTAAAACATTTTTTCTGAGGAGGCATCTATAGGCATCATCAAACAGTCAAAGGGATCCATAATATTAAAAAAGTTAACAACCCCTAACAGAGAGAATTGAGGGAAAGTCTAGTGGGAAGATGAGGGAGCTCAGAACACAGAGCCTTGATTCGCTTACTACATTAAGTAGAAAGTGAAATGATCTGCTGGGGCATGGCGAATGAATATGGTTTGCAGTCTGAGTTCCATTTTGAACATGAAGGGTGATCAATGCCTGAGGCATCTCAAGGAGTTGCTATTCAAAAACAGCTGAAGATGGGTGACAGGCATTCAGGCAAGAGATTAGGGATGGACAGATTTGGGGTAATCTTTTTAGAGATGAAAGTCAAACCCATGGGACAGAGAATGTGCTGAGGTTCCGCTTTTCATGCTATTATACTAGAAGTTAACTATGGGCTAACAGCCTTGATCCAACAACACATAAAAGAACTGAGATTCAAAGGGGTATGGTGGTATATTGGGTGATGGGAAATTGGAAGGGATGAAAAAGTGATTGCTGACAAGTAATCTCCTTCCTTCTTTTCATATTACCAATGGCAAGTAATTAAATTCAATTTACCCTTTGGCTCTTTGGCAAAGAGCAGAACATCTCTGTAAAAGCATGAGGTAGTTAAAAGGCATAAATGTACCTCCAAATGTTCCCCACGGGTTTACTAGAGCCAGCTCTAATCTGCTTGCAAGATTATTATTAAATATTCAGTGTGAGCATTTACACCTCAGAAATCAACAGTAACAAATTGGGATTTGATTTATTGTTCTGCTGATTGTCTAGATTTAAGAAATTGTCAACAATGCAGATTAAACTTAAAAGTGTGTGTGTGCATAAAATTTTTTTCTAATGATCCTGGTTATTAAATATTATTAATATACCCCTGTATTGCTCTATAAACATTGCTTAAGCTCAGCAGAAGTGCAGTAGAAGCCTTAGGGAATTAAGTCATCACCAAAGGGATCTGGTGATTGCAGGTGAATAGCAACAGCAACAATAAACTGGTACCTATATATTTATGTACTCATTTTCTCATTTGAACCTTACAAATCTCAGGAGGGTCTTTGAAAAGGGGTTGGTTCCTTCATTAAGGGAACTCTTCAGGTGTAGGTGTGCACATGTGTGGATGTGAGTGTGCGCATGTGTGTGCACACATCCGTGCATGCATGACCTTGGATTGTTTGTTGAATTGAATTCTGGCAGTAGAGGCTTAGATTCTGATGTAACCTCTCATGCCATTATCCTCTTCCACCACCACTCTGTGCCTATGTCAAAATGCTTAGTCTGGGCCAGATGTGGAAAGTAATATAAGACTTTATCATTCTCATTCTCATTCATTGCTGTGAACTATCTCAGGGGAGTGAACTATCTGTGAACTATCAGGAGGATGATATGAACATGTCAATGACTCAACATACGCCCATGTTACTATTGGGCAAGTCAGCTTCCTTTCTGAGCCTCCATTTCCTCATCAAAGAAACAGTAATAATTGACATTTACAGATCACCATAAAATCTGCATAATGTTATCTCATTTAAGTTTCAAAATAATCCTTTAAGTTAAATACTGCAGCTTAATGATCTCCACTTTTACAAATGAGGAGACCAATGCTCGAGAAGTTAAATTAAATGACTTGTATATCATCATATGACTAAAAGACATCAAAGACAGGATTTGAACCCAGGTCTTCATAACTCCAGGGCTCATACTCTTTGCATAACATACTGCCATTCATGACTAGCTTTGCTAGGCACACTTTTCCTATCATCTTCCCAAAGTGTTATGAAAATATCACTTAATGAGACAATAGATCAATACAAGTAATCTGACATTTATTTTATCTCATTTTTGAGATGGCACATGGTATGAAAGGATTTAGAATTTATTAAAAAAGTCATAAAAATAAACAGTAATTCTGACATGAGAGGATTAGGCTCTGAGCCTACTAGAGGTATAGTCTCTACACCTATGGAAAGTATGTTTTGCTTTGTATATAAGTATATATAATGTAATTAAAAACTAGGTAATTTGAGGAGGGACAGAACCTTGGAGAGAACAATATACCTTGGTGCATTGTAATGAGCTAGATGCTATGTATAAAAGTTGAAGTGGGCATAAGTAAGAGGAAGAATGATTAGAATAGGAGAAAGAGTGACAGAGGAATGCAATCAATTCTCAGGAGTTCTTATGCTCAGAAACTGGCTGCAGTTTATACTGCTTTGATCTTTATAATTTATTTTAAAGATCACAATATGCCTATCTTCTTTGGAAGCCTTATCATCGCCTTTGGTTGTGATCAATAAGATTCTGATCTGACTTTCTTAACAGGCGGGAGGGAAGCAGTAAGTCTGAAGTGAAGACGAGGGATTAGTTTGCTGTGTCTATCACATCTACTCTACTGCCCATCATGATTTGTAAGCGATACTAGTTAATGCAACATTCTATTGATCTATCACTTTTATTCCAAATCACTTTTTGGAAAACCCAATTCCTTCCCTAGTGAAGTAAATAAGCTTTGACAATGCATGATAAATGTCTTATGTTAGCATTGCAGTGCAATATCTAGGTAATTACTGAATTCAATAGAGCAAGTTTATTTCTTCCAAGTCCTACATTTTCATTTTCTTGGTGTGTTTGGTGAATAGGAAAAGTTGATGTACAACAGTTGACTGCAATTTCTTGCTGGATGGCAGCATCTCTTATTGGCAAGAAGCCTACACATTCATGAGTCTGAGTTTATGTGGAGGACAACTATTGTCTTAGAAAGAATGAGTGAAAATGTTGGATGTGCCTAAGGCATGATAATTTCAGAAAGGTAAAAAAAAATGACAGGACATCTCTTATCTCTCTTTTATTTTTGCATGTCCTAAACAGAAGGACATTGACAAGTTGGTCAAGAAGAAAGTAACCAGGATGGGGAGGAGCCTAGACATTGTGTAACATGAGGAACACTGGCAGGAACAGGGGAGATTATACTGGGAGAAGAGAAACCTTGGTAAGGAAAGGGGTTCAACAAGATGACTAAATGGGTGATTGTGACTAAGGCTAGCTCCCTACCCCCACCTCAAAGCAACAATGAATTTGCTAAATAAAGTAAAAGAACAGCAAGAAGATGGGAAGAGAAAGAAATCCTCATGGGGAAACTAATGGAGAGACAGACAAAATTAACAAGACTACCCATCCACCCCATCCCACTCCAAAAAAAGACATGGGTAGACCAAATAAATACTACTGAGTAAAAGAAAATGAGGAGAAATATTCAGAAAGAAGAAAGCCACAACTAAAATAGTTGTGACAAGGACCTCCAGATTAATTTTGAGCCCCAAAAAGAGATATAAGAAGCTGGCACCTGGAAAGATGTAGTATGATCTTTGAAAGGTTAGTACTAGAAGATAAAAGAATCACAAAAACATTAAAATACTGGAAAGATATAAAATGAAGGACTGACTGGTGAGTACAATGGCCCATGTGGAATGCAAAAATGCATGTCTTAAAAAGAGAAATGACAGCAAAATCAAAATTGAGCACAACTGAAAGAGAATCAGAGAATTTTGGGGTTGAAAGGGACCCAACCCACACCTCAAAAAGAATCTTTTCTACCCTCAAACTGAAGACTTCCAATGAGGGAGATCCTAATCCCTCCCAGGGAGGCCAGTTCCACTCCGGGGTTGCTCTAACTATTAAGAAACTTCCTTGCATCAAACCAAAGATTTCCTCTTTACAACTGCCATACACTATTCTTCTATCTCCAGGGCCTACATAACATGTTTTATGTCTATTCCACATGATTGCCATTCAGAGGCATGAAAGGAAGTGCAGTACCCCTGTTTCCTCTTCTCCAGGCAAAACATCTCTAGTTCCATTCAATTGATCATCTTGTGGCATAAACTTAAGGTGCTTCAGCCTTCTCGTTATAAAGTAAAGAGAACTTCAGATTTCAACAAACCAAAGCACTAGAGTCATTTCCCAGAAAAAGACTAAGAAACAGAAACTCTGAAAAACACATCCCAAGAAATTATATAGGAAAATTGGCCCCCCAAATTATTGGAAACAGACATCAGCAATGCCTTTGTGTTCCGGTGTTGATGAATCAACCTCCCAGCAGATTGTAATAGCAATTTCTAGTTAAATTTTTTTGATAGCTTAAGTCTGGTTAATGCTAGCTTGTGAGAACTTTTTGTGTTACATATGTGTGTGTCAGTATGTGTGTGTGTAGGAAAGATATATCTGTCCATATCTGATTCATATTGTACACTGAATACCTTTCTACCCCTCTCTCCTTTTGAGGAAACCTTAGACAATACCTATTGTAAGCTTTATTAAGTGAATCATCTGCTCTGGTTGGGGTGTAACAAACCAGAAAGTGAGAAAAGGGAGCCCATCTCATTCTGAACTTGTTCAGGCTGAGGGTTTGGAGGCAGCACAGAGGGACCCCTTAGTGGTGAAGGGAATGGGCTCAGTGACCAAGCTCTCTGCCTTATTTTTTAGAAAGGAAAAATAGTCAGTGATGGCTGTTATCCCTCCCTCAGGTGAAGAAGAATTTGGCTAACTTTCATTTTCATTTCATTCTCAGTATAATTAACAGCCATGATTACATACTTAGTGTCCAAATCTAGACTACAGGGGGAAGAGACTGGAAAGGCTTGGAGCCAGAACTAAAACACAATTGTATTTCATGGTGTAGTGTTTCATTTTGTGCCCCAGAAGAGGACACTAGACAGCAAGGAGCTAAAATGCCACTTCTGAGCCCCTGAAAGGGCAAAAGAATTTAATGATATTTGGACAACTAGGTGGTACAGTGAATAGAGAGCAGGCCCTGGAGTCAGGAGAACCTCAGTTCAAATCTGGCCTCAGACACTTACCAGCTGTGTGACCCTGGGCAAGTCACTTAACCTTGTTTGCCTTAGTTTCCTCATCTGTAAAGCAGGAAAAGGAAATGGCAAACCACGTCAGTATCTTTGCTAATAAAACCCCTAATGGGGTCATTGCGTGTTAGACGTGATTGATACAACTCAACAACAACAAATTTAATGATATTCTGAAATTGGTAGTACTTTTCAGGGCAGTAGTTCTCAAACTTTTTGGTCTCAGGATCCTTTACACTCTTAAAAATTATGGAGGACTCCAAAAAGCTTTTGTTTATGTAGGTTATTTCTATTGATATTTACTGTTTTAGAAATTAAAACCGATAAATTTTTAAAATGTATGTATTTAATCTTAAAGCAACAGCAATAAATTCATTACATGTATATGCTAATATAAAACATTTTAATGAAAAATAACTATATTTTCCAAAATTAAAAAAAAATCAGCTAAGGGATACAATGTATAGAGCACCAAGCCTGGAGTCAGGAAGACTCATCTCCCCAAGCTCAGATCTGGCCTCAGACACTAGCTGTCTGATCCTGGGCAATTCACTTAACCCTGTTTGCTTCAGTTTCCTCATTTGTAAAATGAGCCAGGGAAGAAAATGGCAAAACACTCCAGTATCTTTGCCAATAAAACCCCAAATGGGGTCATGGACGGTCAGACATGACCAATATGACTCAACAACAATAATAAAAAGGAGGCAAAAAGAGAAAAGAAAATGGGGACAGGATATCCTCCAACAGAAGAATACATCCATCTCTCCCTTGCAGCTTGGTGATGCAGTGGATAGAGCACTGGGCCTAGAGTCAGGAAAATCTGAGTTCAAATCCAGCTTCAGACCCTTACTAACTGTGTGACCCTTGGCAAGTCATTTAACCCTGTTTGCCTCAGTTTCCTCATCTATAAAATGAGCTGGAGAAGGAAATGCAAACCATTCTAGTACCTTTACCAAGAAAACCCCATATGGGATCAGGAAGAGTCAAATATGACTGAACTAAAGCAAATCTCTTATTAGTGCTTAGCTTAGTAGAATATAGATGGGTTTTCATTATCTGTATCTACATTTAGTCTGTTGTGATATGTTGTTTTATTTGAAGTATATGAAGAAAATCTGCCCTTAGATATATATGTAGTTAGAAAAGGGAGGAGTATTTTAATAATTATTCATTCAATAAACATTTATTAAGCACCTATTATGTGCCAGAGATGTGTATGACATGCATGTAGGGATGGTATTCACTTGGAATAGTGTTTGTATCTCCCTTCACATAGGTAAAAATCTAGTCAGGGGTTTGCATTAAGTAGGAGCATAACATCAAGATCACATACAAGATCAGGTTGCCAGTCCAGGCCTCTTTAAAATCCATCTTCTTACAATCACAGGCAGAATCATCCCAGTTTGATCATGCCCAATAGTTCTCAAAGTGTGGTATATAGGCCCTTAGAGGTTCCCAAGATCCTTTCAGGGGCTCCACAAGGTCAAAACTATTTTATAATATTACTAAGATGGTATTTCTCTATTACTTGTTCTCCTATTTTGCTAATAGGTGCATACATTTAATTTTGCCTCTACTCATTTAATCCAGACAAGTGTGAATCCAGAGGCAGCTGGGAGAATAGTGGACAGAATGCTGGGCCTGGAATCAGGGAGATTTAAATCCAAATCCAAACTCAAACACTGTATGATACAGGACAAGTCACTTAACCTCTATTTGCCTCTGTTTTCTCAACTGTAAAATGGGGATAATAACAGCACCTACCTCATAAAATAGTTGTGAGGATGAAATGAGAAATTTGTACAAAATTCAACACAATTCCTGGCACATAGCAGGCCTTAAATAAATACTCGTTACCTTTTTTCCAATAGGATGTAAGTTGCCTATATATCACAAGACAGACAGAGAGGGTTTTCATGACTGTTGTGGGCTCCAATGCCCTGCCTTTATTCTTTTTAAGTTTCAAACTCAATCTCTTTAAATCTACCATTTTCTGTAACTTGCTTGGTTTATCATGGTCACTGTATGGGAAGGACTAAAGTATTTTCTATAATTTTCTCAGGAAACAAAGATAAACTCAGTGGCCTATAGGTCTACCCTCTCTTCCCTTTTTTTTTTTTGTATTTGGGGCAATATTTGCTCCTCTGTGGTCCTGCAATATCTCTCTATCTTTCAAAGATTACAAACTAAGTTGGCCACCTAGTTGGCCAGCTCATTCTTTCCCAAAGGGTGGTGTTCATCAGGGCTTAGTAACTTGAATTCACCTAGGTTAGCATTCTTACCATTCTTATTTATCTTGGATAGCAATATTCCTTGTTGGCCAGTTATGTATCCTTTTCTATCTAAAAATCATTCTCCTAGGTAGAGAAAACAGAAGCAAAAATAAAAATTGAGCAATCCTCCTTTTTCTATCTCCTTGGTTTTCCCTGGCATTAATGTTTGGATTAACTACTATTTGGATTAACTAGCTAGAATAAGCAAACTGCAGAATATGTGATAAAAATATACATACAAGCTTTTTTAAGAATAGTTTTGTTTGGTTTTTCTTTCTGTTTAAGCTAAGAAAAAGAAACAACTTCTATCCTATTTAATGTGCGTGAAGTTAAATAGAAAACAGCTTAGTCTAAGTGAAATGACACTGTGAGAATTGGTACATAGCACGCTTCATAAGGAATGTTAATTAAAAATGAGGACATTTTGTTTAGGGGGCTTTAATGTGCATAAAGTTAGAGAAGGCACTGTCCCAGCCTGCTCTAAACCTACGTGAGGATAGGGATAGGAATTGGATCTATGATTTCATTGGTATAGAAAGTGATGAGGTATATATAAAAGGTGCTATAAAAGACAATCGAGGTCATGTCTGAACAGAGAAGAAAGTGGGCTGGTCATGGAGTTATAACAAGAGACCAAGAGATGGCCATCCTCTACAAAATTTAAATAATCAGTGGAAGGCCTCCAGCGTGTTGAGTGGATAACTAATAGAAAGACATGGATAAGATCCATGCTACAAGAGGAAGTATCTCCGTTGATAAGATTGTGTCCGCATCAAGGTAGCAAAGTTGCCTTGGAAAAAAACAAATGTGAATAATGGACATCATTGTCATAATCAGAGAGCCACAATAGCATTTATGGAGTCCCTTTGTCCATATTGGACAAGTTCCCTTCCTATACTCACATTCTGTGTTAGCCAAGGTGGTTGCAAGACAAGCTAGTAGGAAAGTTCTCTGCAGATCATATGTTTTACAAAGTATTTTCCTCACATCAACTGCCCAGTTAGGAAAGTAGTGTAAATATTATTATCCACATCTTGCAGATGAGGAAATCTAGCCCTCAAGGACTGACTTCCCCAATGTCATACAACTAGTAAGAGTCAGAGGTGGGGCTTAGACATGCCAAACAATGGGTAATTTTAGGAAGAGGCTCCTCAATTCCATCTAGAATCTATCAATAAACACTAAGTGTCTACCATGTGATAGGCACATAATTAGGTAGTAGGTACACAAAGAAAAAATGAAGCAGTTCCTGCCTTCAAGTAGCTTACATTCTATAGAGGGAGAAAATATGTATTATACTCATAGAAACAAAATTAATACAAGGTATTTGCAAGGAGAAGGGGCCAGCAGGTATGAGGATCAGGAAAGGCCTAGTATAGGAAGCAGCTAGGTGGTATAGAACAAAGAGTGCTGGACTTGGAGTCAGATAAACTTGAGTTCAAATACTGCCTCAGACTATGGCCCCACACAGTCCCAGCTATGTGACCATGGACAAATCATTTAACTTCTCTCAGCCTCAGTGCCTTCATCTGTGAAATGAGATTAATAATATCACCTACCTCAAAAGATTGTTGTGAGAACCAATTAAGATTGTATACATATATATTTATATGTTTTACAAACCTTAAAGTGCTTTATAAATGCTATTATTTAGATGATGATGATGATGATGATGATGATGGGATAGCAGGGGATATTTGTGCTGGACTTTGAAACTAGGAACTCTAAGAGGTTGAGGTAAAGAGATATTTTTGTCATTGATTTGGGTAAAGAAAGAGAGATTGAAAATAATACTGAGTTTTTGACTGGTTTAGAAGAGGGAGTTTATGGTAAATGGCTTCTTTTCTCATTGCAATATTAGGTCAGGTCTTCCAATGTGGGGGTTAAAGGAAGGGGTCAAAGATGAAGGGAAGTTTATTAACAAAAGAATGGGTCTTCTAGAGGGCACAATGGAAGGGGTGAGCAGAGCCACATTGGGTTGTGAGAAAGTGAGGTTTGAGGTACATGATGATGAGAGGATAGAAAGTGGTAGCCAGTGGTAGCCACTTAGGCAGCAAAGTATTCTAAATCACTGGGTCTGGAAGAGCTAGGAGGTGGTGTTTGCCAGCCAGAGGAAAGTAACAATAGATCCCAGAAACTGACTGGTAATATCCAAAAATTGGAATGCTGGGAATCTCTGCAGTACCTCCTGGCATCTGGGCTATGGCTGGCCCTCATTTTGTCTCCTAATGGTCTATACCTTGAAAAATTAGCTGAAAGGGCTCAGGTTGACCCTATTCTTGTTAATACTTCTCTGGTATATCTTCCATAGAACTGATTCTTACTTAAGTCAGGCTTGGTGACCCATGAAATTTATCTATAGGCCCAACTGGAAACCAGGAAACTATAATTTTCCTCCTACCTCCCCCTGGTGGGCGTGGCTCAGGGTGAGGTAGTCCATACTAACTGGCCTGCACATCACTAAGTTAATCACCTCTAACTCCAGTTGCTGCAAACTGCCCTGAAGAGGACCAGTCTAAACAGCCACCAGAAAGATAGAAGTTTTCTCCCATTTCATGCCCATATTTGTACCACTGGAATGACACCAGGGACTTTTGATCTGGGTGTGGGGGGGTGGTTGCAAATCCTGACCAGGACTAATATATAGGTCTTCCAGGAGTTCTTTACCCTTGATCACACTTAACCCTTGATATCCAGGTCATTCAACCATGATTTGATGATGCTTCACCTGATGCTTTATTACCTTTTGGAAAAGTAATATACATACATCACATGTATGTACATACATATATACATTTGTGTGTATACACACAGTATCCCAAGTTTATTAATGCTGTTTTATATGCCTTGTCTTCCTGTCTGTTCCTGAAGTTGTTCTAAAGACTCTTACAGAGAGTCTATAGAATTCCAACATTTCCATTTAATTATAAAAGACAATAATTTCATCTACCTGCAGCAAATCTACTGAAAATTATTCACAAAAGAACTACAGTAGGATAGCAATTAATCTGAGGACTCTTTCTATCTGAATTCCTTCAAATACAGAGGTGACAAGAAAATAATATTAATAACAACTACCACCATATATATATAGTGCTTCACAGTTTTCAAAATGCTTTACACAGTTCATCATGATTGAACCCAATTGCCCTGTGAGCTCAACATCTCAGGTATTATTGTCTCCATTCTACCGTTGAGAAACTTTAGAGAGATTGAGAGACTTATCTATGGCCGCACAACTACTAAATTTCAAAAGTGGAAATGTAGCCCAGCGTAAGTCAAACCACCACCTCGATCACTATGTCACCTCAGACCTAGTTCAGACAGCCCAAGATCCTGAATCCGAGAGCCTTGAGAATAGCAACTCTGTGAATCCATAAAACAGTAGAGTTCCCAAGGTTCACTGGTTCAGTACAGCTATATAGCTGTGGTCCATGCCAACTAGCCACCACACTAACCCCCTCAAACATCAGATATCCATTCTGAGCTGTGCAACTGTGTTAACCCTTGGGGAGCATAGCAACACATAGCTGGTGCTTAGGAAAATGGTTCCGTTTCCTCATTTTAAGTCAAAGTATCCTTACACGTTGTTTTGATAGCTTACTCAGATGCTGTCTTTCCATGGAACTGCTCTGAAAATATTCAAATAAGAAGAAAATTAGCAATGCAGTGTTAGCTTTGTGAAAAACTAAATAGTTCCCAATTACTCAGTAATGTTTCCCTGTAAAGATGCAAAGGACTTTTCAGAAAGGAATTCAATTTCTTATTGTAAATTCCATCTTAACGCCAGTGGCCAATGTGTGAGATTTATTTAGAGATGCAAGTCCTTTCCCAGAAAATTTCTCACAATGGTTCTTTGGCAATCATTTGATTCCTTTTATAGATCACCAAGAGAAGAAAAAAAAATTAGATGACCTAGGGACACATTTACCAAGTAGGCTGCTGTACTGTGGGTGGGAACAAGCACTTCTCCTCAGGTAAGCCCATGATCACTCAGTCCTTCTCCGCCTCGAAGTGTGAGTCTCAAAGAAAACTTTGTGCTGTCCCCAGCACATAAATAGTAGTAACACATGCTTTCATTTGTCTGAAGGGGTTTTGTTTTTGTTTGTTTTGGTTGGGCTTTTTTTTTTTTTTTACTTTTATTCAGCAATACAGAAGAAATAAGTGCCCACAGCTTCCAGTCCTGTTTGGACTCCTCTGGTTTGGCATTTAAAGCTGTTCACAGTGTGACTCCAGCCTCTGTCTCTCTCCAAACTGATTACACATTATTCTCCATCACGCATTCCATGTTCCAGCCAAACTGGCCTAACTGTCATTCCCCGTAGACAACATTCCATTTCCTGTCTCTTTGCCTTTGCATAAGCTCTGTCTATTGGAACCCTTAACTTCCTTCAAATGCTACCTCCTCCAAAAGGCTTTTCCCTATTCCTTAGTTGTTAGTGAATTCCTTCCCCCCTGCCAAAAAGAATCCTATGTATTAATTTTGTGCTCCATAGATCTTTACTTATCCATAAATATATGTCCACCCAAGTAGAATGTAAGTTCCTTGAGGTCAGGGCTAATGAGAGAATTTGTTTCATTTGACTATGCAAGGGTTTCATTTTCTTTTTTTTTCCCAATGGGAGTGGAAGAGAGGGAGGAAAAATAGATTTTTGTTTATTGAAAAAATATGAAGTTAAATGAAAATTGCCTCTTTCTGTTTTCTCCCCTGTCAAATGAAGGGATTTGTCTAAATGACTTCGATTGTCCTTTGAGCGAATTAATCAAAAAGTATTTATTAAATGCCATGTGCCAGAAACTGTGCTATAAGTGCTAAAGATACAAGTACAAAAATGTGGCAGTCTCTGGCCTGGAGCAGCTTACTTTCTAATGGGGAAAGCAACATGTATCCTAAGAGAGTGGTGGCCAGGAATGGGAGTTTCTATCTAGGGAATCGCATGATGTAGTGAATGGCAGCAGAGGACAATTGGTTGGGTTTTTATTGTTCCTGGAACAAGAAGTGGAGGGGTAGAGGTGTAATGGGAAAGGGTAATATCACTTTGGAGTCAGGGCAAGAGAGCTGGATAAGAAGTGAATCATGAGCTGATCTGGGGTTGCCTAGATACAGTGGGCTTGGTTTATTCTCACTCACCAATCAGTTTAGCTCAATTCTAGTGAGGGTTGACCTAGACCAGCCATCCCTAATATTCCAGATTTAGCCATGTCCCTCACAGATACTTCCTTTCCCAAACCCCTTCAACTCCCGTTTTGTGTATTGTTTTCCCTTGTTAGAATGTAAGCTCCTGTAGGGCAGGAACTGTCATTCTTTTTGCTTATGTTTGTATCCTCAGACTTGGCACAGGGCCTGGCACATGGTAAACACTTAATAAATGCTTGTTGACTGCCAGAGTGAAAAATAAAACTCCCCAGGTATTATGGGCATGATATATGAGGATTGTTCCAGAGTTTCTGAAACAGGTGGAGAAATGAAGGAAATCATCCATTTCTATATTTCATCTATGACCCTCCAGGATTATCATTCAAATCCAGATTTCTCTTTGGAGCTCAGGACTCAGAGCTTCAATTGCCTACAGGTTAGCTCTAATAGGATGTACAACTAATATTTCAGCTTAATATATTCAAAACTTGATTTCTTGCCACATACTCATTCTTTAAGCCTTAGAGCTCCTAAAATTAAAAAAAAAACCACCAACCTCAGCCTCTCTGCTAGCAGGGATTACAGGCATGTACCACAATACCCAGTGACAAGGTTCTAATTAGAAATATTTTATGGTGTCTGTCTATTGATCATGTCTCCTAGGTGATGCCCCCCTCAGTTGACTAGATCAAAAGATAGAGGTGCAGGGGTAGGGGCAGCAGTAAGGGCATATATGAGGTATTTTGCTGAAAGACACCGCTAATCTTGCAGAGCAAGCTTACAAAGGTAGCCACATCTAGGTGCGTGCTGGTTCCAGTTTGAACCAGCTCATAGAGTCAGTTGTTAAATTTTTAGTATGAACATTTATGCCTTGGAAATTGGCAAGGACTACAAATCAGAGCTTGGTTTTTGGGTTTTTGTTTGTTTGTTTGTTTTTTGATTGTTTGAACTTCAGAAAGTGATGGGGGGGGGAAATGTTGATAATGCCATATTAAATTTAAAAGTGTGTTGTGCATCCTACCCAACCACCCCCAGGGAGTTAAACATTTATTAGCATACCACATCACTCTTCTATCCCTCTTTACCACAGACTCTATGAAGGGCCTCTAACATAGTAGTAGCAGACAAAAGCAAAAGTGGCCCAAACAGTCTAATTCTAATTGTCCACAGTACTTAACTAGTCATGTGATGAAGCTTTTAGCAAAGGAAATGATCAAGAAAGATTGTGAAGTTGAACCAAATCCAGAGCATTGATGACTGTCCCTGATTTTCTATGTGATCCTGGGCCAGGTCATTTATCTTGCCTGGTAGGTCACTTCACCAAATCGGGAGACTCAATGTCCTGGGACTCAAAGCAACTCATGCTTTGTTTGCTCTTTGCCTTTCTATACTCACATTGTTTTCTATTGGAATGCCTTCTCCATAGTTCTCTGCATGATATATTAGTGAAGTTGTAGTCAAATGTCACCACCTTGCAGAAACATTCCCAAATTTCCCCATTGACAATGACAATCTCCCTCATCCTCAACTTCCTCCATTCTTTTGTATTATAAATATATGTGGATGTATCTTATTTCCTTAATTGATAAATTCCAGTCTTATTTTTTTATCTTCTTCAGTGTCTAGCAGAATGCTCTGCATACTGCATATACATCATTAAAGTTTTATGAATTAATAAACATTTGTTGAAATTTCAGCCTATTGATTAGGGTTAAAGCAGGGACTATCCCATTATTCAAGAATTCTCCCTATAATGGATTGACTTTCTGGGTGAGGGCTCTCATGTATTAAATGGGGGAGGAGACAATCCATTCCCTTGATTTCTATTGATTCTATTTGGGCAATAGTAACTAGAAATAGGGCAGCTAGGTGGCACAGTGGATAGAGTGCCAGGTCTAGAGTCAGAAAGACTCATCTTCCTGAGTTCAAATCTGGACTCAGACATTTACTAGCTGTGTGACCCTGGACAAATCACTTAATCTTGTTTGCCTTACTTTCCTCATCTTTAAAATGAGCTGGAGAAGGAAATAGCAAACCACTCTAGTATCTCTGCCAAGGAAACCACAAATGGGGTCTTGAAGAGTTGTACACAACTGAAAAATGACTGCACAACTAGTAATAGTCTAGCTACACGATGGCCATGAAATCTGATAAAGTCTGAAAATAATTAATCAGCTGGTGGTTCTGTCTATATGATACCAAACAATCTTGCCCACCCCCACCCCACCTACCTTACTCCCCATTCCACTGAACTGCTCAGTTATTTTGGCATTGTGTAGACACAGCCACTGCCTCCATTCTTCCATGATGAACATATGGTCGGTAAGAGCAGAAAAAGAGGCTCCTGCCAGATCAATCTACAGGCAAAGCAGTGAGAGGTTTGCCAAGTAGGAAGGACTTAAAACACTTGGGGAAAAGATTACACCATTGGTTATATCAACAATTCTTAAAACATATAGAGTGTATTGGCAGAATCCATATTTCCCAATGTCTCCCCAGGGAAGGTGGGGATTGGAGTCATCAACCAGTTTTGTTTTTTGTTCCAGAGCACAAGCAAAATATTCCATTGGTAGGGAAAGATGGAGAAACTATTGATTGAGTTGACATGAAGAGATTGTCTGTGGGTCTCCTTTATCCATGCTATCCCTGTAACAAATTCAGAGGAGTTCACCCCCAGGCAAATTTAGTTGAACTCCATGGAGAGGGATGAGGAGTATAATCCAGTTATTTTTACTGTACATCCTAGAAAAAGGAATGGCACATCCTCCAGAGAGTCCAGCCCAATAACCTTCTGAGGGCTGTGGGAGATTGGATGGGAATTAGGCAGCAGGGGAGGCTCACCACAATGAAAGGACTTTGGAGGGGGGGGGGTGGCCCAAGGTCATGCTGTTATATAGACTGGGTCAGCACATACCAGTAGATGAAGTGCAAAGATGATGGTCACCTCAGGAAGAAGGCACCTATCCAAGCTAATTTGGAGGACACCTAGTATAATATTATCCTAGAGTCGGAAGCCTTAGCTTCAAGTCCCAGTTAAGTCATTTGTTGGTTATACGAACATGAACAAGTTACTTGATCTTGCTAAGCTTCAGTTTCTTCGTCTGTAAAATAAGGTTATTATTAATTTACCTTAATTGTCACTAGGATGAAAAGACATAATGGATATTAAGCACTTTGCCAGTATAAAATGCTATCTTGATATTACGACTATGGGTTACAGCATTAAAAATGACAATTTAGCATAGCTAAGACAAATTAGAGATTTCTCCATTCCAAATTTATGAAAAAAAAAGTTTTTCTTTCATGTAGATATTAAATTTTTCTGTCTGTCTGAGTATAAAGATAAGTTTTAATGTCTATATTCATTCATTCATTCAAAAATTGAATGGACATTTATTCAGCACCTAATATGTTTCAGACCCTGCTAGGCACTTTAGGTGATACAAAGATAAACCTTCCCTTTTCTCCTAATCCTTCCCTCCTACTCTTGTCTCCCTTCTTCTTCTTAACAGGGTTGACTCTATATGTGACTTGTTCAACTCTACATTATCAACTACTCTTACATCTCTTACCCTTAGACCTATTACACATAATGCCTTGCCAAACACCAACTCTTAGTTACCTAAGTAGGTTAGTAAGTAGGTAACTAAGTAGTTACCCCTCCCATCTTTTTCATTCTTACTCAAGTACTCCTGAATATTTCTGGGGAAAGTCACGCAATCTTGAAAATAGAGTTCCAAACACATGTGTATCTAATTTCAACTGGGCCCTCACTGCTATGTGGCAATATTTAATTCTTTCCAAATATACCCTCCTGAAGTGTCCAAATAAGCTACTCTAACCCTTGACTTTCCTCCTCAGGTTTCTTATACTGCTTCCTCCCCACCTTTACTTCCTACATTATTGAGAAAATGAGGTCATCTGTTGTCTATCCCCTCTTATATGTTCCATACCTCAAAACCACTATATGTCTTCCTTTATTCTCTCTTTGCTTCTATGTTTGTTGAAGAGTTGGGTCTTTCCTTGATAAGGTTAGCCCTGATTTAATCTCCAAATTTCTTGCTTCCATCCTCTTTTTTCCATTTTCTTAGACTGTACAATAGTTCAGACCCTTATTATGTCCTGCATGGAATATTTTAATAACCTCTCAATTTGTCTCCCACCTCTAGTCTCTTCTTTCTCCAATCCATCCCCCATATGGCTGACAAATTCCTGAAACAGATATGAGCATGTTATCCACCAACTCAAAAAATAGTCCCTGAACACACACACACTCTCTCTCTTTTCCCCTCTGTCTCTGTCTCCCTCTTCTCTCCTTTTCTCTCACTCTGTTTCTTTCTCTGTCCCTCCCTATCTTTTTCTGTCCCTCCCCCTCTTCCTCTCTCTATTCCTCTTTCTTTCTCTCTATAATTGTCTCTGTCCATCTGTCTCTCTCTCCCTCCCCCTTCTCTCCTTTCTCTCTCTCTGTCCCTCCCCCTCCCTCTCCCACTCCCTCTTTCTCTTTGTGTCTGTTTATGTCTGTCTGTCTCTCTCTCTCTCTCTCTCTCTCTCTCTCTCTCTGTGTCTTT
The DNA here is from genome assembly GCF_900497805.2 of Vombatus ursinus. NCBI lineage: Eukaryota > Metazoa > Chordata > Mammalia > Diprotodontia > Vombatidae > Vombatus > Vombatus ursinus. Next base: position 17,784,383 of record NW_020954598.1, read on the forward strand.
CACACACACACATACACACACACTATAACCATGACTCCAGAGCTGAAAGTGATCTAATTTTGCAGATTAATAAACTGAGGCTTAGACCAAAGGGCCTCTAACCTGCCTGAATGCACTGAGGAGGGTGTATATGTTTGATAAGACACTAAAAGGCTTTTGCTTCCAGAGAGCTAGGATTCTCTGGGCATTATCAAATAATAACACAGTTATATGGAGCTTTCAAATTTGCAAAGCATTTTACATCAGAGTCTCAACAATCCTCAGAAGCAGGTGCTATTATTATTCCCATTTTATAGATAGGTAACTGAGACTGAGGGAGTTTAAGTGATTTGCCTAGGGTCTCATAGCTAGTAGGTGACTGAGGTCGGATTTTAACTCAGGTCTGTCTGATTCTTAGTCTAATGGGTTGTTCACTGCACTACCCAGATATCTTTAGAATATGTAGTTATATACCCCATAGCCCTGGATTTAGGTTCAGGAGATCTAAGGATAAATCCAGGCTTTCATACTTAGAACCTACAAGAGCTTAGGAAAGTCATTTCCCCCAACTGGGCCTCAGTTTCCTCATTTGTAAAATAAGAGCGTTGTTCTGAACAAACTCTGAGGATCCTCTCGAATCTAAACCTTATGATTCACTTACCTCTTTACCACAGGGATCCTTAATTTCTGTGCCAATAACTACCTGGGTCGTTCCAGACACCCAGAAGTGATCCAAGCTGGCCTAAATGGCCTGGGAGCAGTTTGGAGCAGGTCTCAGCTCTGTCTGATTCATCTGTGGGCCACAGAGCATCCACAAAGCTCTGGAGGAAAAGATCGCCCACTTCCACCAGAGGGAGGATGCCATCCTTTATTCAAGTTGCTTTGATGCCAATGCTGGACTGTTAGGCCTTGCTGACCCCAGAGGATGTAAAGCTATCTGACAAGCTCAACCACACCTCCATCATTTATGGCATCCACGTCTGTAAGGCCAACAAGTACCTCTATGACCACCTGGACATGGGAGGATCTGGAAGCCAAGCTTAGGGATGCCCAGAAGCATCAACTAAGGCTGGTGGACATGGATGGGGCCTTTTTCATGGATGGTGACATTGCCCCACTTCGGGATATCTGCCAGCTGGCTCAGAAATACAAAGCCATGGTCTTTATAGATGAAGGTTATGCCACTGGCTTCCTTGGACCAACTGGCCAGGGCACTGATGAGCTGCTGAGAGTAATGGACCAAGTCACCATCATCAACTCCACCCTGGGAAAAGCCTTGGGGGGGTGGTTCAGGGGGCTACACAACAGGGCCTTGGGATCCCATTTCTCTTCTCCAGCAGCGGGCTTGGCCCTACCTCTTCTCCAACAACCTCCCCTCACCATAGTGGGGTGTGTGTCCAAGGCCTTGGACCTTCTCATGGAGAGCAATGCCATTGCCCAATCCATGGTTGCCAAGACCCAACAGTTTCATAACAAGGTGGAGGATTTTGGCTTCACCATCTCTGGTATGGAGCAGTCCATCTGTCCTGTGATGCTGGGAGATGCCCGACTAGCATTGGTCATGGCTGAAGACATGCTGAACAGTGGGATCTATGTCATCAGCTTCAGTTATTTCATGTTGCCCAAAGGAAAAGCCAGGATATGAGTTCAGATCTCAGCCATTCACAGAGAGGAAGACTTTGACCACTGTGTGAAGGCTTTTGTGGAGGTGGGAAAATAGCATGGGACCATCCCATGACAGACTGCGCAGGGCCTTCTTGGGAAGCCAGGAGATAGACTGGGCTGATGCTGGGGAGTCAGAGAGCCCTGAACCTCTTTCTGGAGGATGGAGGAACCAGGGGCACCAGCCAGCCCAGAGACGGGCTCATTCTGCCCTGCCCTCTATTGTGTTCCAAACCAAGTGCCTGGAAATTGAATATTTGGCTTTTTTTTACATTTTCTATTTCCTGTGTCTATTGAAAAACATCCACTGGGCTGAACTCCCGGGGTCATGGCTAACAATTAGAACTATTCAAAAATAGAAACAAAGCAAAAAAAAAAGTCTTTGACCTCAAGGAATTCTATGGAGGGAAAGTATGTGTATAGCTAAGCAAATAAAAATAATAGAAGGTAACCTCAAGAGAGAATGAGAGAAAATAACTGGGGAGAGTGGGGCAGGAAATGCCTTATTTAGGCAGTGTTGTCCAAGTTGAACTTTGAAGGAAGATGGGGATTCTGCAAGGTGGAAGTTAGGAGGGAGTGTATTCCAGACATAGGGTGTGGGAGATGTACACTCTTCCTGTGAAGACACAGACGTGGGACACCATGGTATATGAAGAACAAAATGCAGATCAATTTGACTAGAACAGAGAGTAAAGCAGTTATATGACCTAAAAATGGAGACGGGGGGAACTAGACTGTTAAATTTCAGGCTAAGGGGGTTGTAGTTTATTCCAGAATCAATATGTATGCATTAATTTTTTTTTAATTCTCCACTTTCTTAGTTATTAGTTGCTTTAACCTCTCCCTACAGACACACTCAGATTTCACTGTCCTAGGGGGAAAATACAAATCTTTTTTTTTTCTCAAACTCTACCCTACCCTTATGCTATCATCCTATGTCTTTCTTTCCCTTCACTATTAAATGTATAAAAGACACTATTAAAATGTACAAAACACCAGTGTTTCCACTCTAATCTCTCTCTTCATCTTTGTCGATCTATCTCTGTCTCTGTCTCTTTCTGTCTCTGTCTCTATCTCTGTCTGTCTGTCTCTCTCTTTCTCTCTCTCTCTCTCTCTCTCTTTCACTTCACAATATGGTTTAAGTTACCTATCACTCTAACTAAACTGTTTTCTCAGTTTCCAAATCCATTGGTCTGTTCTCAGCTTTCATACTTGTTGATTTTTCTGTAGCATTTGACATTGCTGATCATTCCAAGCCTTACTGACACTTTCTCCTTTAGTTACTAAAACTTTGCATCCTCTTGATCCCTCTCAATATTACTGCTTCTCTTCTACCTTCTGTTTTGGTTCTTCTTCTTCTTCTTCTTAAGTGAAGTACTTCTCATGTTCCTGTCCTTGCTCCTCTTATCTTCTTTTTTTTGCCAAACATATTAGTCATGTTGTGAAAGAAAACACATACCAAAAATAATAGCAATGACAGATAGAAAGTAAAAATAGTATGCTTCAATTGGCATTAGGACTCCATCAGTTCTTTCTCTGAAAGAATAGCATAAGCCCTTCAGAATTTTTTAGATATTTGTAAAGCTGAGAATAGCTGTTATTCACAGTTGATCGTCATACAACACTGCTGTTACTGTGTACAATGTTCCCCTGGTTCTGCTTACTGCACTTTGCATCAGATTATGTAAGCCTTTACAGATTGTTCTGAAAACATCGTGTTCATCATTTCTTAGAGCACAGTAGTTTTATTTAAGTCCCTGTCTTTACTCTATCATCTTGAATCCACCCTTCCTGTTCTTAAAGTACTTCCTTGGCAATTTAATCTATTCCCATTGCTTCAATTTATACCTGGACATCGATGACATGTCTTCAACCTGAGCTTCTTTACTAGGCTACAATCCTTAATTTCCATCCTACATGTTTTTAAAAACACATGTCCAAGATGGAGCTCCTCTTATTACTACAAAAAATGTCCCATTTTCTATATATAGATTTTATGGCACTGCCTGACATTCTCCCAATAACTGAAACTCAAAAATTTGGAGACACCAGTCATTCTTCCCTCTCCCTCACCCCTGACATCCAATCAATTTCCAAAGATCTTGTCATTTCTACCTTTGTAGTATTTCACATCTAGCTATTCCTTTCATTTCTTACTGCCACCATTCTATTTCTGATCCTCATTACCTTTAACTTAAACTACTATAATGACTGTCTAACCAGTCTCCACACAAATCCACCTCTCCCTAGTTCAATTTATCGTAAATATGTCTACCAAAATAATCTTCCTAAATTCCTACTCTGATCTATACTACAGACATTTCACACCTTTTCAATGCTTCCTCTTATGCTCCCTATCAGAATAGTAACTACAGCCTGGTACTCACTACTTTCCATAATTTATTTACAAACTACATTTGCAGAACTATTTCATATCTCTCTCCTTCATGTTTCGTATCCCCCATCCAAAATGGAATATTTTGTTCCCTGAAACATAAAACCTCCTTTTTTCCCCCTCTTACCTCTGTGCCTCTATAAGTACCATTCCACTCCAACCCCTATTTAGAATGGACTCCTTTCTTTCCCAACCCAAGTCACCACCTATGGGAATCACATTTTTCCTTCAAGGCCATTTTGCCACCACTGCCATAGAAGTAGAAGGGGCTACACATGACTGAAGACCATTTTTATATTTTTCATTTTTTCATGAGATTAGACCCTTCCAGACCTTGTGCCCTTCTGGCATACCATTCAAGCAACCAGGTTCACCTTCAGGCCACAATAAAGCTTTATAATAGGACTTTATAGAGAAGCTTACATATAGTAAATACATAGTAAATATTTGTTGAATTAAATTGAACTGAGCTGACATGTTGTTCTAAATCTTGCTTTCTTTTATTATCTATTCCAGAATGAATTGGTATAATTTCATGTACAATAGTTATATCTTGGAGTTAATAATCAGGGATTGCAAATATCTTATTGATGTAAGATTGTGTCTAAGTCTCAATCTCTGCATTAAATTTGTTACAAGGTCCTGCAAGTACTTTCCCTAATTAAGTCTTTAATTGAAGCAAGCCATAATGATGTGGTCAATTCTGAACAGGGCACTTTAAGAGAAAACTTCTTTCTGAAAATGAAGAACCATCAGAAGAGGAAGATGAGCAAAATATGGGATCTGGAAACTATGCTGTTCATGAAATAGTTGAGGAAATTAGGGATGCTTTTGCTGGGAGAAGGATAAGGGGGCATGAAAGTTACCTATAAATATTTGAAGTGCTGTCTTATAGATGAAGTAGCTAGGTTTTCTTGTTCCAAGGGGATGCTCTAAGAAGCTACAGGGAAACAGATTTGGAATCAAACATTTAGAAGAAATGTATAAACATAAAAAGTTTTTCACCGGTGGAAGGAGAGACCCTGAAAGGAATTCGTCCCTCATCTCTGGAAATACCAAGCAGCATCTGAATGATGACCTGTCAGAAGTGTCATAAAGCAATTCCTGTCTTGGGTAAGCAGTTGGTGTCAAGAGTTGGGGACAATATGGAGGGAGACAGGAAAGAAAGGAGAAGTGCTGGAGGCTGGGGAGTTTGAACGAAGGAGGTAAAAATGCAGCTGTCTAGAATGCTCTGGAGCTAATTAAGAGCATCAGTACATAGCTCAGGGTTGCTGTTAACTTAATGAAGAGGCTGAGAAACTGACCTGGGAGCAATGATGAAGGGAGTGAGTCTAATTGTAAGTCAGAGTAAGGTTCAAGAGTGAGAAAATATAAGGCTTTAGAAGTGAATCTGTGGTGAGAGGGAAATCTAGCATAGGATCATAGATTTAGAATGAGAAGAGACCTTAAAAACCTTTGATTACAACTCCCCCATTTTACAAATGAGGGAACTGAGGCAGAGAAAGTTTAAGTGAATTAAGTCATAGTCCTCAGTGAAAGAGTCAGAGGTATTATAGGTGAGAGAAGAAGAGAAGGAAATGGTTTGTTCATTCTAAGGTAAGTGCAGAGCTAGAAATCCTCTCAGTGTGCTTTCAGATATGATCTGAGACTGCATAAGGAGGGTGAACAATGACCCAAATCCTAGTACCTTCTCACTCCCAGAGTTGGTATACCAGCAGAGAAAGATGTTGAACAACTGTAAGAGAAGATTCTTTTTGTATGGTATATATGATTCATGGATTCCTGAACTCCTTCCCTGTACCAACAATATCAAGTATACATCAGTAGGGTGGAGGAGGGTGAAGTGGAAAGACCAGCCTAGGGTACAAGATATACGTAATAATAGCATTAAAGTTGACCATCAGACCTTGAAATGCCCTTCCAATTTTGAGTTTCCATCATTCTGATTCCTTTGGAAACCAAAGGCAACATGGAATTTTTTCAGCAGGAATTATCTTTCCAACATTTGTGCTTGTTTATTATTCTTTTGGACATCCCTCACTACTCTTCAAAGAGAGTTGATCTGCTCCCCAGCTCTCTCTTTATGTATAGACGGCATTCTTTGACTGTTATTAGTAATGTAATCTATAACCCACTATCAATAATATTAGTGTCTTCTAAAAAAAAAGAGGATTCAATTTGGAACAAGCCATATATTTAATTCATAAAGGCTTGCAAATGAATTCATTCATCTTCAGTGTTCTTTCTGGAGATATATATTTAGCATCTGCAACCTGCCGAGGTTGGTGCTTTTTATTAAAAGAAAAATTATATTCCTCTATAGAAGAGAGCTAATCAGCTCAAGAAAAGCAAAAGACCAGAATGGTTCACAGGGTAATTAAAGAACCCTTCCACCTGTCTCCTTCCTAAGATGTGCGGCAGATGGTACTTGAGGAACCAGAATGCTAATGATGAGGTTTTCATTGATATTGCTTTAATATCTGCATTGTCACAAGACTGAAGACAATGGAGGTGTGGTTTTATGTTTATGAGAGATATCTTATTAATGATTATACTCTCTTGAATAACAATATTCTTTCAAGAGACAGCTAAAAACATTGTTTTAAGGGAGACTAGGTTAACATCTTGAATTCAGAATGGAAGGGATCTTAGATGTAATCCCATCGAAGCCCCTCAGATAACAAGTGATGATGTTCCCAAAGCCCAGAATATCCTCCCCAGTCCCTGCTAAATTCCTTTTTTATTTAAATTTTATTTTCTAATAATCAAAAATCCTCTCTCCTCACCTCCAATTCAACTCAAAAGAAAAAATAAAACCCTTATTATGTATATGTAAAGCAAAGCAAATTTCCACATTGATCATGTCTAAAAGTAAATATATAAATGTGTGTGTCTCTGTGTGTATGGGCATGTGTGAGTGGATGGGTGTGGGGGTTTTGGGGGTGTCATTCTGCACTCTGAGTCTTTTACCTTTCTATTAGGTTGCATGTTTCATTCTGAGTCCTCCGGAATGGTGGTTGGTCATTACCCTGATCAGATTTCCTAAGTCTTCCACAGTTATTTGTCTCCACAATATTGTGATCACATGAATTTGTTTTCCTAGTTCTATTCCCTTCACTGTGCAATAGTTCATACAGGTCTTCTCGTGTTTCTCTGAAACCATTCCCTTCATCATTTCTTATATATATATATACATACATATATATATATACACATATATATGTGTATATATATATGTATGTATATATATTATATATATATAAGTATAATTATATTTCCTCACACTTATATACCATAACTTATCATAACTTGGTCAAAAATTCCCCAATTGATGGAGACCTCCTCAGATTCCAATTTTTTGTGACCTCAAAAAGCACCTGATCAATTCTTAACCATTTTGGTTGGTTGTTTTGAGACTAGTTCTCTGTATCTTGTCCAAGTTGGAAGTGAAGTGGCCACTCACAAGCCTGATCCCACTACTGATTGGCTCAGGAGCCTTGACCTTCTCCATTTCTGACCTGCACTGTTCACCCCTCCTTAAGACAACCTGACTCCTCCCTCTCCTAGAGGCTTGACGTACTGGTGTCAGACAATAGGTTCAGTTAACTGCAGTTTAGAACTTCTGGGCTCAAGAGATCCATCAGTCTCAGCCTCCCTGGTAGCGGGAATTACAAGCATGAAACACTCATCCTGGGTTCCTAACCATTCTTCAAAATCTAACACGCTTATTTAAATAACAGCCTCTACTGGATATTGCTGCTAAGTCTAGGGAAGCCCACCAAGGACTATATTTTTTATTTTGTTTTTTTTTGTGGTGTTTTCTTTTTTAAATGTAAGAGATTTAAGAGGTTATCTAGTCTAACCCCCATGCCCAGATGAGGAAGCTAGGGCTGAGGGAAGTGAACTGATTTTGTTCACACATTTAGTAAGTAGCACAACCAGCTTTTTTTTTTTCAATAAATTTTTGATCATACCTTTTGTTTTCACTTTGCCTAAATTTGCCCTGGTATCCATCATCTAATCTCCCAGAAAGTCATCTGATAAAACAAAAAATTATTTCTGAAAGAAAAAGAGGAAGAATAGAAAAAAAAAACAATCAGTAAAACCACTCAATACATCAGAAAAAATCTGAAAATATACACAATGTTCAACCCCCAGGAATCTCCCACCTCTGCTTCACAGGTAAGATTCTCCTTGAGGTCCTCTGACTCAGATTCACCATTCTCTTCGCTACACCAAGATTCACCCATGCCTGAGCCTGTTCTGTATTGGTTTAGAGGATATAAAAGCACAAAAGTTCCATTAACCTTCTGTTGAGAGAGGTAGGAGAGAGGTCTTCCCTTCTTGGTCAGTTGATCAGGAAAGGAAAATTGACCCTGGTTAAATTATAGCCCTACCCTATTGTGCAAGAATCTCAGCAGGCAGCAAATCTATCCTGATTAGAGAACAAAATACCAGGGAAAGAGGTAGAAAGATTACAGATAGAAAAGAGCAACTGTGCATTAGGAAGTGATGGCATGACCAGGACAAAATGTTATTTCAAGATAACAGAGTCTGATATAATCTTAGATTTAAACAGCAGCATTGCTGGGAGGTAGACCAATCACATAACAAGAAAAGACAGCAAATGGACAGCCTGAGAAGTTCCTTGGTAACTCCAAATTACTAATAGAATCAAAAGAAGACCTCCAAGAAGGAATTTTGCAGAAACAGTGGTGATAAAAAGCTGTTTATAGGAAAGTGTGGACAAAAAGCCTTTCCTAACTATCTGACTAGTGCCCTCCCCCAACTGTCTTGTATTTAATACTTTGAATTCACTTATTTTTATTTTCTTTATATGTATTCTGCATAGGTTTTCTTATGACCTTGTAAGTAAACCTGATGGGTTATAAGCTTCTGGAGAGAAGGAATTATTTTAATATTTATATTTGAACCCTCACCTCCTGAAAAAAAAACCCTAAAACAGGCCCAGAACATATGACACCTAACAAATGTTTGTTGATTGACTAAAGAATCACACCATATGAAAAGACAAGGAGAGATTGCAAGCTGCATGGTTGGAGGAAATACTCACTGCACTGAAGCCACAGATCATTCAAAGTGTCAAAGAGAAATGTAGAGGACACTGATAAAAGAAAGGATGCATGGTCATTCCATTATCCAGCAGCTCTCCCTGGAGCAGAGAACCAATCTGGCTCCTCTGCATCAGCAACTGGACAGAAAAAACAATAATCAAGGTGGTTCCTTCAAAGCCTCACAATTACTGATACCTTCCCATGGCTGCTTGCATTCATAATTCTAAGGAGGGGGGTGTTCTCCTCTCTAGTCTGGGCCTCTCTCTCTTGGTCTGGCTTTTTACTTTACCTTACTTCTTCCTGTTAGATGCCATCTAGTAGAGGGCAGTGCTGTAAAAGGAGAAACTTTTCAAGTCCTCTCCCCATCAAAGGCCATGAGGTCCTGTGAATTTCAGCCTGAGTTGTTTGCCTGCCTCAGAGTCTATTCTTTCATTTTAGTTGAGGAAAGCTGGAGTCCACAACCTTACGGGTTTTGATAGGTCAGGAGAATGACCCATCTGGGAGTTCAGAATTTGAATTTATGCTAGATTTTGCAGCCAATCTAATATCAATGTCCCAAAGAACAAAAAATAATCTTCAGGATCCAACTGTTCAGTAGCTGAGACAGGACTTACTTGGCAACATTTTGATATGAACTTGAGTGGACCAGTGCTGTGTAGAAAAGGCTGCAAAGTCTGAAGCCACTCTCCCCCAAAGGCTCAGATGGTATAAGAGAGATTCCTTTGAAATGTTTGCAGAAGGAGAATGTTTATTCTACTATCCTTGATATATCTTTGAAGTAACCATTCCTTTGTAAAAGCTAAAAACATTTTAAAAAATCATTCTAAGGTAGTATAGAGGTTGTATGTCAACCTGATATCAACAATAAAGTGGTATGTTCTCTTCATGTAGCATATATGTGATGGGGAACCTCCTACAAGGAGCTTTTGAAGAGGAAGGTGGACAGCAGATTAAGACGTAATTTGACTTCTGAATCAGGTCTTAAAACACAGGAATGGTTTCTAGGGAAAGTGTGCATCTAAAAGGTGATCAGTTTGTTTGTTGGATTCAGAGGAACAGGGATTAGACAATGAATTGACAGAACAGAGAAAGAAAACAGGGATTTTAACTCCATCAACCATATAGTTGCTCCCTGAAGCCCAACATTCCCTAAACTGGGGTACACAACATACTCACCCAACCAGGACACTGCTCTACACTTGGACAATAGACTAAGTTGAGTGAGACTCAATACCTAGTTGTTGTCCACTTTTATTATTGTCTCAGTAGAAGATGAGACCAGTCAGCTTTGAATCAAGGTCGACTTGCCCTGTCAATAACAGGATACTGCCTTCTCAATAGTTGCTTCTCTTTTGGAGCCCAGTTTCCCGAGGCCCCTTGTTTTGACTATCCCTTATCTCTCATCATGGCCTTGGACATGGATGAATCATGCTGTGAAGGTGGTTTAAAGTACCACCTTTGTGAGACTCAAAGCTTAGTAAAACCTCCAGCAGAGGAAAATGAAAAGTGGTAGGGGGAGAGGGACAGGGTATTGTCTCCTTCCTTCCCTTCCTCATCCCCCAATTCCAAAAAGCTAGAGTTACTGGTAGTTGATGATTATGTTGGTGCCCAGGATGGCTAAGCAGGCACACTCCTAACATCCAGCTCTCATCCTTTTCTGGTCATACACTGGATTATAGGTTCATAGATCTAAAAGGGATCTCAGAAATCATTTAGTATAATCCTAGTATTTTACTAATTAAGGAAACGAAGACCCAATAAGGTTTGGTATCTTATTCAATGTCACACAGGTAGTGAAGAGCAGAAGTAGAGGTAAAATGGTGTGATGGTTAATGTACTAAACTTAGAGTCAAGAAGACCTGGGATCAAGTCCTGCTCAGATACTTTTTAGCTGAGTGACTTCTCTGGACCTTGTTTTCCCCATCTGTAAAATTAAGGGGTTGGATTAATGAACTCTAAGGTCTTTTTTAAGCATCAAATCTATTAGCCTATGAACCCAGATCCTCTTTGTAAATCCAAGGCCCATTCCACTTCATCATAGTGCCTCTCATATCATTGATGACTCATTTAGGTCACTTCTGGAGCACCAGGGTTTTCTGGCAATATAGATTACTTATACCTACAGTGAGTCTTTTTATTGGCCTTTGGCCTTTTGATCATCCAGAATTAAGACTCCTTTGGGATCCTGGGGTTCCATGTTTTCAGCTCTGTATCATTGGGAAGATGGAGATTTTTTTTTTAAAAAAAAGAGGAAGTTTTTCAGATAGGAATAGCTCTGGGTCATTGGAAAAAGTGTTATATTTATTACATTTACAATAAGCCTTCTTACACAGCTTTTAGCTTGGTATTGGTTTTCCTGGGAATATGGAGTCCCATCTCATAATTGCTGCATAATTGCAGCATGATCATCTTTGAAGAAAGGAAAGGATACTGTTTATCTCTGCATATCATCCACCTGCTCCCCAGGCTCTAGGAACAGATGCCAAGCCTCCTCATTCCACCCACCCACCTTCACTCCTCTTCTAACTTTCTGGCATGCTCACATGCACCTTTCCCACTTCCCACTAACAGGTTCCTTTTTCACCATTCTGGGGACTCTTTCCTACCCACTTTCCTCAACTTGCAACACAAAATAGCTACCCGTTCCAAATTGTAGATGAAGTTGGCCTAGAATAGCATAGAAGCATATAATGTCAAAGCTGAAAACAACTTGACAACTCTTCTAGACCAATACCCTCATTTTACCGAGAAGGAAATGAAATCCCAGACAAATAAAGTGTTTTATCTGAGGGCACAGGGCTAGTACATGGCAGAACATGGATTTGAACCCAGGTCTTCTGATTCCAAATCCACCTTAAAGGTCTCTCTGCATTCTTTCCTCACTATGCCTAAAACCTTTGCTTGTTAAAATTCTGTCCATCTTTCACCTAGCTCAAATATAACTCTTCTCATGAGACCAGACAACTTTTCTCCTTTCCCTTAGTAAACTTTTAGAAATGTATCTATTCACAGGAAACTAATCATTGACACTTGGGATACTCTGTTTTATCTGTAAAAAAAAAAATGTTCCATAGTTACTTATTACCTTTCCTTCTCACCTTCTTTGATGCTTTTCTTTTCTGTTTTCCCCCATAAATATAGCATAAGAAACAAACACAGGAGATTTTCCTCAGGGGCCCTATATAACCTTTAATTTACTCATCTGTTCTGTAAATTCCTGAAAACTAACCTATTGTACATCAGTATATTGTAGTTGTGAGTGGTCCCATCTCCTCCACTAGACTAAAAACTTTCTTAAGGGTAGGAATCATGTCATTCATTTTTTGTATCTGCAACAGCATAAGGGGATTGTGAGAAATGAATGAATTTCCAGATTTCACTCATCACAAGAATCAAGTGCAGGCTCTTGATTTTATATAGGTGCTAAGAAAAATCCATTAAATGACAGAGTGGGTGTAACTGTATCACATGTGCTACCTCTGTAACTTATGATCTATATTCTTTGAATGGTGTATCTCTAAGCTGGAATTAGAAATGACCTGACTCATTCCATTACTTTTCATAGTGGCCTTGGACATTATGTAGCTGGACTAACTATGACAGTGAAGTGCTACCTATGTAAGACTCATAGCTGTGCAAAAACTCTAGCAAAGGAAAATGAATACTATTACCCAAATTAATACTTTCAGCTTACTCATGGAATTCCCACGCAGGTGTGATTACAGATCCACTGAAGCCTCCAGGAATTATTCTCAACTCTCTTACAGATAGCTCACAATGCTTTATGAGAACTGTCTGCATTGTTGATTTCACTCTGTCCCAATCTAATGCTCAGAGAGGCAACATAGTATAATAATAGCAATAACAGCTGGCATTTGAATAGCTGTTCAAGGTTTGCAAAGTACTTTACAAATATCTCATTTGATCCTCATAAAAATCCTGGGAAGTAAGTGATGTGATTATCTCATTTCACAAATGTGGAAACTGAGGCAGGCAAGTAAGTAACATGCCAAGGGTCTGAGGAGGATTTAAACTCAGATCTTCCTGATTCCTAGCTCAGTACTCTATGCACTATGCCACCTAGCTACCTCTAATATAATGGGTAGAACACTGGATTTGGAATAAGGAAGAACTAGATTTAAATCATGCCTCAGACACTAGTTATGTGATCCTGGGCAAGTCATTTGGCCTCTTTCGGTCTCAGTTTCCTCATCTGTAAAATGAAAAGTTTAGACAGCTTCTAATGTTGATTTCTACCTTGATACTATGAGGTTCTTTCACTGCATGGTCACTCATCTTAAGCACACACAACAATAGAATGCCCTTTTTAATTGTAGTTTTCTGGCTTATCTTCAGGACCGGTCCTTCAGGAATCTTTCATTTCTCTCAAGACAAAGGAATATTTTTTACTATACCTCTGCATACAACTCTTTTAACTCAGACACTGGCCATTCACTCTCTAATCTGTTTTCCAGAGGGAATTTTTATCAGGGGTGCTTAGCTTTTGGGTATAGCAGTTCTACTTGCAAAAGGCTCTTACAAAGGTCCCAGACACAGTCCAGTAAGGGAAGGCATCGGCAGTATTTGTCGATTTTGTATGTCAGTACTTGAAAAATTCCTTAATATTTTTACCAAAGCTCTGCCATTCAATTATATAAATCATAATCTTTACATATCTTAGGAAAATCCTTTGACACTGTGGGGGAAAAAAATCAGTGGCCAGTTTTCTGGTGATGAGCCTCTTCAATTTATGTAGATTGGTCCTTAAAACAGAGATAGCATCCAATCAATCAATCAGTATTTAATAAGTCCTTACTACATAACCAGCAGAGGGAGGGGGCTACACTGCATAGTGGATAGAGGGCTAGGATCTCAGACAGGAACACTCACCAGCATCCTGACTAATATATATATTAACTTTGTAACCTTAGGCAAATCCCTTAACCTCTCAGCACCCACAGGCAACATCACTAAGACCGGATTCAAGTCTTGCCTCTGACACATATACTAGCCTTGGGTCCACAAACAAGTCATTTAATCTCCCTATGCTACAAGTAACTCTCTATGGCTAAAAGATACGAATGAGGTGCCACTTTGTAAGAGGTGTTTCTACACTAGGAAGTTCTATGCATTGATGACCATAGGTTTACACTAGACACACAGTTCTAGAATGTATATACACACACACACATATATACATATAACATACACATATGTATATACATATATACAGATATGCCTTTATATGTATTGTGTATATAACATACACACTTTTAAAAGAATTAAATGAACACAGCATGATCTAGTGAAAAGATTCTTAGAGTCAGAAGACTAAATTGAATTTAACTGAAGCTCTACCAATTAGTGGATGCCATGGAGTAGTCCAATGTATTCAGATTTAAACTATTTAAAGTCATAATTATGTAAACTATGGTGATTTGTTCCAACCCAGTGGAAATATGCAGTGAGAATTAGAATATTGTATGACCATTTCATAGGATTCAGTATTTGCACCAATGAGGACATAACAGTATTTACTATGTGTATTTACTACCTTAACTAAGTTAAGTCATCTCCCTGGGCCTTGGTTTCCTTGTCCATAAAATGGCAATGGTCTTTAAAGATCCTTCTAGTTCTTCATATTGTGCTAAGTATGAATCTCTATGATATTTCATGAAAAAATTAATTCATTATGCTTTTTCTCCCACTGACACAAATAATATTAGGTGAGGGCGAGGGGGAGTGGAAGGACATAAGGATGGCGGAAGAGAATGACAATAAAAAGAAGAGAAAATAAAAAAGGAGGTAAGAGTTTTAATCTGCTAATATATTGTAACATAAATTGAGGCTAGAAGACATTGTAAACATAGAAGTGTATCCTTGCCTTATTCATTTTGTTCTTTATGAGGAGGGTTTCTTATGAAATTTTATTTTATTGTGTTGTGGTTTAGGGGCAGCTACATGGTGTAGCAAATAGGGTGTGGGACCTGGAATCAAGAAGATTACTCTTCCTAAATTCAAATCTGGTCTCAGACACTTACTAGTTGTGTGACCCTGGGCAAGTCACTTAACCTTGTTCACTTCCGTTTCCTTATCTGTAAAATGAGCTGGAGAAGAAAATGGCAAACCATTCCAGTATCTTTGCCAAGAAAATACCAAAAGGGGTCATGAAGAATCAAACATGACTGAAAAACAATTTTAAAAAAAAGTTGTTTTAGAGTAAATATCACTCCCTACCTGCCTCAGGTACTACCATAGAGAGAAACATGGTTCTGGAAGGAGATAAACATATTGGACAGTGATCTCCAACAATTAGACAACTTGTTTCTTATTGAATTATATTATATTCTGTGATCCTCACAGCACTGTTTGCTTGAATTGACCAAATTGACCAAACATTTAATGCTTCTATTATGTGCTTAACCTAAGGAACTAAGGATGAGATGACAAAAAATGAAACTATCCTTGCCCTAGGGGTGTGAGATGGTGGGGGAAAAGAGGGGGGATGGAAGGAGGAGGAAAGATTATAATATGTACAAAAATAAGTATAAGACAAAGTAATTTCTGACATTTATAAAACTGAAGATGGCTAACACTTAACCTGCATTATCACATGGGATCTCACAATTCTGTGGGATGATTACTCCATGTCATAGCATAGATTTAGACACCTCTGAATCACCTCTGATTTCATTTAATCAATTGCCTCCATTTTCTTTTTTTTCTTTTTTTAGGCAATTGGGGTTAAGTGACTTGCCCAGGGTCACACAGCTAGTAAGTGTCAACTGTTTGGTCTGAGGCCAGATTTGAACTCAGGTCCTCCTGACTTCCGGGCCCGTGTTCTATCCACTGCATCACCTAATTGCCCCAATTGCCCCCATTTTCAAATGAGGAAACTGAGGCACAGTAAAGTTAAGTAGCTTGCCCAAGTTCACAGAGGGTAAATGGGCAGAGAGTGAGTATTCTAACCCAGGCCTTCTGATTCCAAATACAATGTTCTTTCCATCTCACTGTCTACCTTCCCCCCTTTCATTTTTTCAAATAGAAAAAAAAAACAAGCCTAAGACAAAGAAATTTGAATTAAGTGTGTTTTATATGCATTAATTTGATATTAAAATGAACTATTTTTTTCTATTTTGATCCACATTTTCCCTGCCCTTCTTTTATCCTGTAAGTATTTAATACTTCCTTTCCCCCAGCAAAGATTTATGGTTTTTTTTCCAAACCCCAAAGAGTTCAAGGACCAAATTAGTTTGAGAGACAGACTTAGAATTAGAGACTCAACAACAGAATCTCCATATTGTACAATGGACTTTGTGCTCTTGCTGGAACAAAATTGCACAATCTTTTAGAATGACAGTGTTAAATATTTATGTATTAATTCGGTGATGTTTTCATCATTGTTACATTAATTTCCTTCTAAGCGCACTGAGCAATTTGTGAATACAAAGATATGTGCGGATGGTAAGATGATTCAAATAGAACCACATTTCTAATTTAAGCTAATTATTCAAAGATGTCACATTGTCAGTTGATTTTTGAGGAACATTTATTTCAAGTAAATTGAAATACAAAAGATTAAATAGTTATATACTACTCAGGGATTCTCTCTTGAACACTGTCTTTTTTGAATGTAGAGAAAGCCCTGTATTTAAAGTCATGGTACCTAGGTTCAAATCCCAATTCTGCTATTACTGTACCTCAGTTCCCTCATTTGTAAAATGAGAGGAATAGACTAAATGATCTTTAAAGGTGTCTACAGCTTTAAATCCTATGATGCCAAGACCATATCTTAGCACATATCTTTATGAGCTAAATGACAGTTAAATGAAATGCTTGTTGGATATATTTGATATCTGGTAGATCCAGTATCTGATCAATGTGAGTATTCTGTATAAACTGCAAATCCCAATTCCTCCATACCTACTCATTCTATTCCATTCTTGTCCACGGCCTGCTCTAAATCCTCCACAGGGAGTTCTTAACTCTAACACCATTAACACTATATGGGTACCACTTCATCCTTGTTACAAAACCAGACCACATCCTTTGTATATCTTTTGTGTGTGTGTGTTTTCTACTTTCAAATTGCTTCTAGTCTTCAGTGTTTCTCAAAATCCTCCATTGAATTAAGTTCAACAGACTTCTGAATGTGTTTGAACAACTGGAAGCAGCTGTAGGATGCTAAAACACTTATATTCTAATAGAGAAAGAAGAAATAAATGTCCCTTCAGAATCTCAAAGTGCTCAAAGTGTATTGAGGGAGAAGAAAAAGGGGAGTCAGGGTAAAGTGGTTCCAGTCTGAGGACTTTCAGAGGAAAAAAGAAAAGGGATGGTCAAAGGAACACACTAGCATAGAAGCATGGGAGAAGGGGTGGAACTTGCTGTTTATCATAATTGGGGTGTGTAAGAAGATTATATGAGCATGAAGAAAGAGGTTGGAGGAGCAAGACCTAGATGAACAGAAGGCTGAATGAGAATATGGTATGAAGATGGTTAAATTTAGCTGGAATGATGAGATACAAAAGGGGACAATGTGAAATACAATGGAAAAGGTAGGCTGGGGAAAGGTTTCAAAGGTCTTGAATTCTGGGATAAAAGTTTATATTTTATCTATTTATTTATGGGAATAATTGAAGGCTTTGGAATAGAGCAGTAATATGATCAGAGTTAGAAAGTGATTTAATTGGCAGCGCTATGAAAGATGAATTGGAGAGAAGAGAGCCTAGTGACAGGGAGATTAGTAACCAAGCTATTTTAGTAGCAGACTACAAGAGATGCACAGTATGATGGAGCTAATTCTTTTTCGTACTATTTTGCTTTAACATCAGATATACATTCAGACAAATTTCCTAAATTCTACTTATCTAATTCAATTCAATAAATACTGTGTTAAGTACCTGCTATATGCAGAACATTGTTGCTCATGCTGGAAAAAATATAAAAAAAAGTTTAGCTCAAACAGACCCCACCTTCACAGAGCTTGCAGGCTCAGTAATGACACAAAATGAGATCAATCCAATGTATTCTTTAGAGAGGTAGAGAACAAAGTGCTGTACAGATTGGGAGGTTCTTCTAGGCATGGGAATAGTGGGGGCAAAAGCAGAGAGGCCAGAAAACATAGTTCATGGAAGGGGGAAGGTAAGTATTCCGAGTTAACTAGAACATCCTTAGGCAAGATGACAGAGAAAGGAGAGTGGACTGGAAAAGTGGCACGAGACTGTGGGCAGCTATATAATATTTAATTCCACAACATAGTCATTGATAAATCTGTGATCAATCAAATCTATTCTTTCCAATGGTACAGATGTCTTCTATATCTTTTAAATAAATACTTAATATTTGCAAAATACTTTATAAATACTTTGGTTATTTTAATATTTTCTTGATGCCAGGTGTGGCACTTAGGGGGTGCCTGGCACAAAGTGGATACTTAATAAAGTCTTGTTGATTGATTGATCAATTCCTTACTTTCTCTACAGGACTGACCCACTTTTTCTGGTCAAACCTATCCTTGAGGTCTCTTACTGTACTTCTTGCACATGAGTCATCATCCTTTATAATACTACCCAAATACTATTCTTATACCCAAAATGTATTTTCACTTATCCTTTGGGATTTTTTTATTTTTTTAATTTTTTTTTAATTTTTTTAATTTTTATTTTTCCAAGATTGTGGTACCACATGATTCACAGAAATCAAGCATCACTAAATAAAAATTAATGTTAAAAAATGAACATTTGGGGGCCATTGAAAGCACTGTTCAGTTTCCCATATAATATCCAACCCATTCTCTTCCTCCTATATAATTTGGGACCTATTTCATTTCCAGGGCTTATCCAGGATGAATATACTGAATGACTTACTCTATCTAATAGAATGCTGTTATATGGACAACATGCATTATGCATCCACTATGTTTTTTCATTATGAATAACTCAGTTGATCTCCTGCAAATGACTGTTGACCTGATTGAGAGGGATCATCAGAGTTCTACAGCTCAATGCCATATATGAAGTAGAACTCCTAAAGAATTTCACCACTGATAAAGACTTTTTCTTCTGTTTGGGCATCAAGGTCATCCTTGATGACAGGAGTTAATGCATTTTCTTAACATATCTCCCTGTTTTACTTGCCATATAATAAATAGATATTGACTGATTGGTTAGTTAGTTCATTATGCCTCACTTGGTATTGATGATCAGAGGAAAATTGAGCAAAGTTGTCTCTTTGTTTACATCTATCATAGGACCTTTTATTGATTTTTAATATGTGTTATAGAAGCAATTTGTTGGAGGAGATCCTTTAAGGCCACAACTAAGAAGGTATTCGTTGACAATGGTGACCTTTGAACCAATTCACTCATTTATCTAATATATATTATCAAGGTCCTCCTGTGCACAGGCCCTTGTGCTATATGCTGGGGGAGGAGAGGGCTACAAGCAAGGGTGTACTGATAAATGTTTGACAACTGACTCTCTGGGGGAAAACGTAAGCATGACCCACTTTTAAGTTTGATCTCTATCATTACCATTTTCTCTTTCACTTTCTTAAGTGTAGACAATCAACAAAGAATAAATCAAGCCCTGATTTGAAGCATTTGCTGGTTTCTGGCATGTAAATGCACACACAAAATTTAATAGTGGCGCTTAAGAACCAGTTCGAGTTGACTCCAGTATACCCATGGAAGCAAGTAAATAAGACATATTCCCTGGGCTTGAAAAGCACTTTGAAAACCTTAAAGTGCTATAAAAAGGCGATCTAGTATTGTAACTACTGATATCATTAAGATTGATGATGATGATGATGATATCTGCCTATATGCAGATTTTTCCTTTGAATTTCTCTGGTTTTCGTTTGGATTTATGGACTCCAGGAAATGAGGAACAGTTAAGAACTGAAAGTGAGAATTTTCATAGTGGGTATAAAAAAAACATAGATTGCACTGCTTGATAGGGAGACCAAGCAGCACATGGTGAGAGATCAGGATTCACCTTGCCTGGTAGAACACTATCTCTCTCTCTTCTGGGGAAAAGGCTATGGCCACTCAGCACACTGAATATATGAAATAAACCTATTAGAGACTTTCCAGGAGAAGAGAGGAGACTGTGCAGTCAGTTTCTGGGCAAAGATTCTTGGTGGGGGGGAATTGGAATAGTTCTTGGCCCTGACTCCTCTGATGAATGACTTCTAGAACATATGGGGTATAACATGGAGAGAGAGCATATTCCTTCAGTGGATGACTGTGATATTGAGGGCAGGGTACAGACTTAGCTCTCCTCCGACAACTGCTTCTGGGAACATCAGTTTCTTTGGGCAGAGTAATGTGTGAAGTGAGTTCTTAATAGAATTTGAAGGATAGAAGCCCCTGGAAAGATGACTGGCCTATTTACCTAAACAGCATATAGGCACTTAGAAAGTCTCAATACTGTGTTTATTATCTTTCTATTTTATGCAGTAAGTGAATTTTAAGCAATGATGTGTATGTTCCTTCTTAGGTCAAATTAAATGAGGAAAGAGATGAATCTTAATGGGAAATGAGATAAACTGTCCCTAAGAGATGGCTGGAGATTTTCCTGGAATAAACTCTAGGAGAGGACAAAAACTAGTCAAATTAGGCAGCTCTCAAAGATTGTAAATTACAAAGAAGGTACTGACATCAGTAGGAAGAGTTTCTTTATCCAGGAGTTTTATGTATTAATGAATTCACAGGTCCAATACCTAGCCCCTATTTTATATAAATGATTTTTTCTTAGATATCAAGACCCCAGGACTGAGCCTAGAGGAACCTTGGCCAATGTGTGTGGGGAATGGGGCAGCAGGAGGAGAAGGAGGGCAGCTAAACAATGTTATTAAGACAATTTTATATGCAGCTACAGCATATGACCCTACCCAAGGGTCTAGATCACCCCCTGGGATATTCCTCCTTCTCAAAAGTGAGTTACTCTCGGGGCAGCTAGGTGGCACTGTGGATAGAGCCCTTTCCCTGGAGTCAGGATGACCTGAGTTCAAATCTAGGCTCAGACACATAACACTTACTAGCTGTATGACTCTGGGCAAGTCACTTAACCCCAATTGCTTCACCAAAAAAACAAACAAACAAACAAAAAGTGAGTTACTCTCTACCCTACATACCTACCTATGAGAATCAAAACCCTTCATCTGTTGTTGTTATTATTATTGTTTTTGTTGTTGTTGTTACATGCTAGCCTTATGTTCAAACAAGATTTTGGCTTTCAAATACTGTGAAAAACCAAATATTCAGGGTGTGCAGGACTTGGTATTAGCTGCTATCTCCTTGAGTTTCCAGTTATGATGAGAGAAAGGAGAGGGACAAGCAAAGTCATGATGAGAGCCTAAACACCTACAAACATCCTTCTCACCCCCTCTGCAATTGTGCTGAATTGCAGTGTTGCTTCATTCCTCAATTTGGGAGAAAGGCAAGGGGACAGATGGGTTGGTGATAAAGGTTTTTAAAAAATCACCACTCCAGATGCTCTGATCCTAGATGTAGAGTGGTTTCTTTTACTGATTTTTTTTTTTTTGCTAGGGTGGAGGAGTAGGGCATTTGGGAAGGGAGAGATGGGGGATGGCATGAGCCTCTGCAAACTTGCTTTCCCCAACCCCAATGGCATAACAAGGCTTACGAACCCCATGATTTAATTAACATTGGCATGCCTCTTAGGTACTATGGAAACTGGATGACTTGTAGCTTTCATGGTGAAACTATTCTTATCTTACCTCTGATGTACCGGGTAGGATTTGGCATTCATCTTGCGGTAGCTAGGCGATACAGGAGAATGCCAACGGCCTACAAAAAAGCAAAGCAGATGAGTGCCAGAAATATGATTTTCCTCATAAGGCAAAAAAAGATTCAACTGTGATATGAGAAGAGCAGCTAATGCAGACCTCTCTTATTGTTCTTATCGTATCTAGATTCTTTATCATCTCAATTTGAGTTATTTCTGTAGCTAATTTCATATCCTTTTCCCTACATTCTGCGTGATCACTGTCCTGACTTTCTACAAGTAGAGCCTTTGGGATAGCTCAGTCCTGGAACAAAGATTTTCTCCTGCCATGGTGATACTCCAACAGAGAAAATGAGTATTAGCAGAGTTATCTTTGTTCACTTTAATAACTTATATTTCTATAGGTACAACTCTAGTGTTACCAATAGCAGGCTTGTTCCTGACTCTCCTAGGTGTTAGGGCTCTTCTCATACAGGGATAACAAGTTTTCAAAGACTTATGCCATCCTTTAACCCTTCCTTCCCAAATTCTTCTCTTCCCTCCATCCCTAGTTAAAAAAAATTTCAAAAATCACTTAACACTAAGGACCAGAAGATCTAGGGTGATAAGTTTTCAGAAACTCATCTGTCCCTTTCATTTTCTCCCTAATTAAGGAACAGTTCACACTGTGGTCTAGCACTGGATTGTGAGGTTTTTATGCCCTAGTTCATGGTCAGTTCTTGTGTAGGTGCCATGTACCGCCGAAAAAAAGTATATTCCTTCTTATCCCCATTCAGTTTTCTCCAGAGGTTTATCATGCCTAACTTTTCTAATGTTCTATTCACCTCCTTAACTTCTTCCTTGTTTATTTTGTGGTTAGATTTATCTAGTTTGGACAGGGGGAGGTTGAGGTCCCCCACTAGTATAGTTTTGCTGTCTATTTCTTCCTGTAACTCCCTGAACTTCTCCTCTAACAATTTGGATGCTGTACCATTTGGTACATATACGTTTACTAATGATATTACTTCATTGTCTATGGTGCCTTCTAGCAGGATGTAGTTTCCTTCCTTATCTCTGTTGATAAGATCTATTTTTGCTTTTGCTTTGTCTGAGATCAGGATTGCTACCCCTGCTTTTTTTACTCCAGCTGAAGCATAATATATTCTGCTCCAGCCTTTTACCTTTACCCTGTGTGTCACTCTTTTTCAAATGTGTTTCCTGTAAACAACATATTGTAGGATTAGGGTTTTTAATCCATTCTGCTATCCACTTCCATTTCATTCATTCACATTCACAGTTATGATTACTATCTGTGTCTTTCTCTCCATCCTCCCCCCCCCCCCCCCGTTTATGCTTTTCTTTCTCCTTTCTCCTTTCCCTCCCAACTAGTGTTTTGCTTTAGACCACTGCCTCCTTCAGTCCCACCTCCTTTCTATTATCCCTTTCCCTTTTCTTCCCCTTTACCCTTACTGCTTCTTCCCTCCCTTCTATCCCCCCTCCCTTTTCTTTACCCTTTTCCCTCCTACTGCCTATAGTGCAAGTTAGATTTCTATACCTAACTGATTATGTTATTCCCTTCTTGAGTCAAATCTGATGAGAGTAAGGTTCAAACAATGCTCATCCCCCTCCCTTCTTTACTTCTGCTCTAATAGGTTTTTGTGTCTTTTCCTGTAATTTACCCTTGTCTGCCTCCTCCTTTCTCAGTACATTTTCTTAGCTCAAACTAATCCACTTACTTGGATCCATTTAACCCACTTGATTAGATTTTTTTTAATTATTACATCAAAGTCAACTTATATCCACTGCCTTTATGTATACTCCTTTAACATCGTGTAATAACAATACAGTTCTCAAGAGTTGCAAGTATCATCTTCCCATGTAGGGATGTAAACATTTTCCCCTTATTAACAACGTGTTATATCTTTCTGTCCCATTTACCTTTTTATGTCTCTCTTGAATTTTGTACTTGAAGATCATATTTTTTGTTGAGCTCTGGTCTTTTTATCAGGAAGGTTTGAAAGTCCCCTATTTTGCTGAATGTCCATCTCCTTCCCTGAAAAATCACTCTCATTTTCCCTGGGTAGTTAATCCTTGGCTGCATTCCAAGCTCCTTTGCCTTATGGAATATCATATTCCACACCCTACAGTCTTTTAATGTAGAGGCTGCAAGGTCCTGTGTAATCCTGACTGTGGTTCCATGATATTTAAATTGTCTCTTTCTGACTGCTTGCAGTATTTCCTCTTTAATCTGGTAATTTTGGAATTTAGCTATTATATTCCTTGGTGTTTTCAATTTGGGATCTCTTTCAGGCGGGGAGCAGTGGATTCTTTCTATAGTTATTTTACCTTCTGGTCCTAGGATTTCAGGGCAGTTTTCCTTTATGATTTCCTGAAGCATATTGTCCAGGCTCTTTTTTTCATCATGATTTTCAGGTAGGCCAATAATTTTTAAATTGTCTCTCCTGGATAAATTTTCCAGGTCAGTTGTTTTACCCATGAGGTATTTTACGTTTTCATCTATTTATTCATTTTTTTGTTTGTTTGACTGATTCTTGCTCTCTCATAGAGTCATTAGTTTCCATTTGTTCAATTCTAATTTTTAACATATTGTTTTCTTCTGTTAGATTTTGTACTTTCTTCTCCAATTGGTCAATTGTTTTTTTAAAAGATTTGTTTTCTTCAGTGTACTTTTTTCCCAGTTGGCCAATTGTGTTTTTTAGGGACTTGTTTTCTTCAATGTACTTTTTTTCCAATTGGTCAATTGTGCTTTTTAAGGACTTCTCTACCTCTCTCATTTGACTTTTAAAATCCTTCTTGAGCTCTTCTAAGAAGGCTTTTTGGACTTCAGACCAGTTCATATTCCCTTTTGATGTTGCAGATGTGGGTTTGATGACACTGTTGTCCTCTTCAGAATTTCTGTCTTGATCTTCACTCTTCTCATAATATGAATCTATGGTATGTTTCTTTTTACTCATGGTGTTTCTTTACTCCCTGGCCTTTAAAGAGATTATACTCTCCTGATGAGGAGCAGAGGGCACTGACCCAAGCTTCTTGTGTTGGGAGCCTAGGTCTTGGTCACTGGCTTTGTGTGCTGGGGCCTCTTATGTTGACAATTAAAGGCTGTAGGGTTCTGGCAGCTTACCTGGTGTTGGGCTAGAATTAGCAAGGCTGGAACTCTAGGGCAACTCTAGGTTACCTGCTTTTCCTTTCCTTTCACTTTCTTCAGCTCCTTTCAGATGGATGTTGCAGGGTGTTTATCCACCTGGGGCCTTTTGTAGTGCTGCTTCCCTTATTTTTGCTGAGGCACTGGGAGACCTAGTTGCTGTAGAATGCCAAGGTATCTGGTGGTTTTCTGAGCTGGTTTCCACTGGTTCCCCTGCCCTCACTGAGGCACTTGGAGGTCCAACTGTTGGTGTTTGCCTGCTCGACCACCTGGTACTTCGGGATCTCCTCCTGATTGGCAGTTGGAGGCTGTAGGGTCCTGACAGCTTTCCTGGTGTTGGGCTGGAATCAACAAGGCTGGAATTTTAGGGCAACTCTAGGTTATTTTGTTCAGCTTCTTTCAGATGAATGCTGCAGGGTACTTATCCATCTGGGGCCCTCTGTAGCCCTGTTTCCCTAATTTTTTGCTGAGGCACTGGGAGACCCATTTGCTACAGAATGCTGAGGCACCAGAATCTCCTCCTGGTGTGCTAAAGTGGGTCTTTCTACTAGCTGGCTGGGCAACTCCCAGTTCCATACTGCTCCTCTTCCCCCAGGATAAGAGGGGCCTTTCCCATTAATCCCTCTAGCTACCTGGGCTACTGCACTGCTGCATCCTGTCTCTCTTCTGGTTTAGCTGTTCCAGGGTTTTTCTGGGGTGATATTTTCTGGGTTTTCAGAGGTTGATAGAGGAGGGTGAGAGCAACTACCTTTTTACTCCACCATCTTGGCTCCCAGGAGCCAAATACCTGAGTTTTAGTTTATTCATCTATAAAATGGCATTAACAATACTTGCTCTACCTACCTTATGGTATATCTATGACAAAAAGAGCTTTGTAAACCTTCAGGTACAATAGAAATGTGGATTCAAATTAATTCAATAAGCATTTATTAAGTATGTTCAGAAAAATAGTCCTTGCCCTCAGGGAGCTTACATTTTACTGAGGGGATATGACACATACAAGATCATTCCAGAGGGAGAGAACATTAACAACTAAAAACAATCAGGAAGGTTTTCTGAAGAAGATGCCACCTGAACTGAGCCTTGAAGGAAGCTGGAGCTCCAAGAGACATCATGGGTATGCTTTCCAGGCATGAGGAGTCCATTTCCAATCTATATAAGGCACCAAGACAAGAAATGAAATGGCATTATTATCTGTGGTACTGTTCAAGCAAGAGAGCAAAGCCAAAATTATCTTTCTGTTATAGTCATAATAACCAATATTGACATTAAAAGATGTGAAAATACCATACAATTTAGTACTGAAAGAGACTTTAGAGGCCATTTAATTCTTCCGTTTTCATTCTACAGATGATGAAACTGAGGCATAGAAAGGAAAAGTAACTTGTCCTAAGTTTCCATGTAGTAAGTTGTAGAATTAGGATTCTAATCCAGGTCACCTGAATTTCAAAATCACTGTGCCTTCTACTGTATCACACAATTTCCAACAGCTTGTATTCTTTCATATAGAATTCATGCATCTATATTACTCTATGACCATTTCTGTAAAAAAAAAAAAACCCAATACATTGGTCAGTTGGGAGACAATACTATTTGGATTATATTTAGCCTCCTGCTAAAGCATCATTCCACTCTTACATTGGTTGGGAGGTGATTCAATTTTTCCAAACCTATGCCATTGAAACCTAAGCTCTAGAAGTCCAATTAAGCTAGAAGGGCTTTGGGCACATGCTTGAGTATTATGTGTCTATTGTCCAAGAAATAGCCTACATCTGGAGAGGTTATCACAACAATGTTGGTCATAAGATGATTTTTTTTTCCTGTAAGGTGTCTCCATTGACGATCTACTAATGGATGGAAGGGTTGCAATTTGAGTCAAAGAAGAGTGTGCCCACACCTGTGAATACATTAATTCTTTTTTTCTTTTAAAAAACTTTTTTAAAACATTTATTTAGTGCATGTGATTTTGTGCATATGTACATGTTGTGAGCATGAATGGTCCTGTCATGTGCAGTTGCATGTTTTCCCATGTGTGATCATGTCCTGTCAATGCAGGTGTGAGTCTGTGAGCTAGTGCCCAAGTTATGTCTTTTTGCAGTTGTGTGATTGCATTCTATTGATGTGTGTGTGTGTGTGCGCATGCATGTGTGTGAAGGTAGGTGGGGGTTTGTGAGCTAATATTCACATCGTGAGAAGTGGGGTGCACCCAGGGGTGAGTCCCCACCAGGGACAACAGAGGCTTGGCCCCAGGTCTTGTCTTCAGTGGAGCAGCAGAGATGAAGGTGGTAGGAGAAGTTTGAATCCATCCTAGAAGGAGACCCAGCCTTGATTTCAGATCTCTAGTCAACTCTAGTCAAGAGTTTCCCCAGAGAATCACAAGATTCTTGCTGCTGAAGTTGGTCCTACCCTTCTTAACTGGGGAAAATCAGGGAAGTCATCCAAGCAGCGAGGAGAGTGAACCTGGAGGATCAGCCTCACCTGCTTGGGGAGAGAGGCATGGAGGCATCTATCCAAAGGCCACCCCATCCAGGCCCAGGGGGAGATGGCAGCACCACAGTAGACAACCACGGCCGTGGCTTCTATGACTTCTCTCTGTCAGTCCTCTTCCCATCCTCCATGGAAGCAGAGATTGTGTGCTGCTCTTTGGACCCTGATCCTGAGCCTCACCAGAGTGCTGTCCAGCGAGATTTAACCATCATCCAAAACAAATTGGTTCTCCACTGGAGAGTAGAAGAAGCACGATTCTTCCAAGTCTCTATCACCACCTTCTTGGACAATCTGACTCTGGTGCTGCAGACCATGGGGCACTTAGGGCCCCCAGTCTGACCCACTCCTGCCCTTCAGTCCCTTGCCCTAGTACCCCAGCAGCTCTCACTCCCTTTCCCCCAATAAAGAAGAGCTAACAAAAAGACTTAGCTTAGAAAATATGGGAAAACAGAAACCAAGACTCCTCCCCAACTTCCTTCCCTGCTTACTCCCCTCCCCATAAAGTCACCCAGCTTTGAATACTGCTTTCTCTTCAACCAAGAAGATGGAAGTTGGAACAGAAAGGATCCTGGTTCCAGTTGCCCACTCCAGTATGAACTTGTTGCAAAAAAAAAAAAAAATTCATTACGTAAACACACACAAACCCCCAACAGATTGATCCCTTAGCAAGAGCAGTCAACCCTCTGCTTTCTCCCATTATGGACATCACGTTTGGCTTAGAAGTCGAATTGCAGAAAGTATGGGGGTTTTTAATGCTGTTTTTTCTGGGGGCATAAGGGTTGTCTTTAACCCTCAGGGACTGTTGGTGAATAGACTGGAGATGACCTAGTAAGAAGAAAGGAAGATTGTAGATACTTACATGTGTGCATGTTGTCCCTCCAACTAGAATGTAAGCCTCGTGGGAGTAGGAACCGTTTCGATTTGGTTTTTGTATCCCTGGCCTTTAGCATAGTGCCTGAAACATAATGATAACTTGATAAATGTTTGTGGAATGGCTGCTTAACCAAGACTGGAGCAGTTGGAAGGACTTAGAGATGCATAGGATTTCCCCTCAGTCTCTTTTGGCCCTTCCCTTCCTGATCAACAGAATGGAATACATAACTTTTATCTTGTGGGTGGAACGATAGCCGACTGCAGTGAGGTCCTTTCTCTCCTCCCTCCCTGGTGCACAGAGGAGCAAGTAGGATTGCTATGCACCAGCTCGTTCACTCTCTTTCCCCTTCTTTTCTCTTACCCACTGTCCCTGTCCTTCTTTCCCTATGTCTCTTTACCCCTTCCCCCTTACCCCTTCCCACCTCCTACCTCCCTCTCCTATGTTTAAGGGTAGGAGGTTCAGCAGGGTCCAGGAGAGGGAACAGAATTCTTTTTGCAGGTGTGGTCAGGTCTCTTGAAGGTTATTGTTCAGAATTATCTTTTGAATTTATAACTTTAATGTCTTTTTGTGTTTGTATTGAGCTGGATAATTCCCTCAAAGCCCATATTGTTTCAGATTCCTCATTAAATTTTCCCTCTTTCAAAAAAAATGATGTATTTTATTTTTAATTTATATGATGAAACAAGCATTTCTGTAAGATATTATAAAAAAATGATTACACACGAAACTGCAAATCTATTATGTACAACATTATGTATAACTTTTAAAGTTATTTTGTAAATTTCTTTTTTTCCCTTTTTTTCCTTTTTTTATTTCCTCCTCTACCCCATCCTAGAGATTACTACTATTAGACACAGATATGTATGTATATGTGAAATCATTCTATTCATACTTCTATTTATCAGTTCTTTTTCTGGACACAGACTGAAGGAAGTATACAATGAGTTCTTGATAGTAAAATTAGAACCTAAAACAATCAAATAATTGCCAGAGAAGGGGGAAAAAAGGTAGAGATAAAATTTTTCTGGAATCAAATTTTGTCATATGGATCATCCTGAAAAGGAATGGTCAAGTCCTTCCTAAAAGCCAACAGAGAAACCTTTTATATTTGCTAGACCAACCCATGTCTAGGAGTCCTGTGTTCTATAAAGTACCAATTTAATTTTCTTCACAAATTCATATCTGTCATGAAGGAAAAACTACAAATTACTAAAAACATTTCATAGTTTTTTAGCCAGCTTCACTCCAGCACAGTTGTGACAGCTTTGGGGTAGCCTGGAGACTGGGAAACTGAAATTTGCTCATGCAACTTGCTTTATTCTGACTTTTGACTACTACGACATGATTTATTATAGAAACCAGATCCATTCATACCTAAGCCACTCTCTTTCTGTAAACCAGACATTGTGGGAAGTTGTATTAGTTCTTTAGTCCACTGAGGGTACAGTTGAAAATAAAGTTTTATTTAGTGACTTAATGAAATGGAACCCCAAAAGATCTTTACAGAGTAGAACACTGGGCCAGATCTAATAGGATGAACTTTAATAGGCATCTAGCTGGCACAATGGATAGAGTGCTGTGCCTGGAATAAGGAAAACCTGAATAATGATCCAGCTTCAAACATTTACTGCTGTGATCCTTGGTAAGACACTTAAGTTTTGCCTGCCTCACTCTTCTCAATTGTAAAATGTAGACAAAAATAGCACCTATCTCCAAGGGTTGTTGTATGATCAAGTGAGACGATGTTTGCAATGTACTTAACACAGTGCATGGCACTACTAATCACTTAATAAATGTTTGTTTTCTTCCTTCCTAATAGGGATAGATACAAAATTTTACACTTGCATTTAAACAATCAAATGGACAAGAATAGGGGAGATATCACTAGGCAGTAATCTGTTTGAAAGGAATATGGACTTCAAGCTCAAAATGAGTCAACAGTGTGACTCACCAACCAAAAAAGGCAAATGCAATCTTGGATTCCATTTCAAGACACAAATTTCAAAATAAGGGAAATGATACTTTAGCTGTGCTGTACAATGTCTTGGTCATACCACATTTGCAGAAATCTGTTCAATTTGGGAAAGATATTGGCCGATTGGACATAAGGGATAGAGTGTTAGAACTGATGTTAGGATGACTAGAGTGCTAATCCTGCCTCTGATACTCACTAGCTATGTGTTTGTGGACAAGTCTTTTAACCTCTATGTGCAAAACACAACAAGCTACTGAGAGAGATGGTATATAATCTGCATTGATGGAGGAAATTTCATGCCTGAAGTTCCCTGTGCTTATGAAAGTCACAACCATTTAATGTATCTGAATATTGGCAAGCCAATGAATATTCAGAGAAGGGCAACCAGAATAGGGAAAACCCAACCATACAAAAATCATATGAAGTTAAATAGCATTATTTAGCTTAGAGAAGGGAGAATTTGGGATAGGTATGATAGATGCCTTCAAGTGTTTGGAGAACCCTACAATGGAAGAGAAATTGGACTTTGTGTGCGTGTGTGTATACATATATACATATATGTATATACACATACATATACACATATATACACATCAGAAGAATATATGTACCTATGTGTGTATATATGTGTATGTGTGTGTGTGTGTGTGTGTGTGTATCCCTGCTTAATTGTAGCCTTCTGGGGGGGGAGAAAGGGAGGAAAAAAGAACAAAGTAAAAAGTACACAGCAGAGAACAAAAGAAAACTTACAAGGAAGCAAAAAATAGAATAGACGGACAATTCTGAACACAATGTGTAGTATTTATTATATAGGTTTTCTTGAAATGGAAATTTATTGCTGTATATTTTGAATCCTTTCTTACATTGTGCTGTACACATGGCAATGCTTTTTTTCTTTTCTTATTTTGCGTTTAAATTTCAATATTTAAGTTTATAACATGCTTCTTTTTCTTACTGTATATTTAAGTTTTAATATTTAAGTTTAAAATAAATCAAGTTTTAGAAAAAAGAAAAGTGAGCATACTAATACTGGTGGCACTTTCCTCACAGGGATCTTCTGATGGTCAAATGAGAAAAAGTATGTAAATTGTTTAACAAATCTTAAAGCGTGACATAAAAGCCAATTATTTGGCAGAACACTTGGCAGAAAATTGCTGTATTGTGTAACACAAAAGTGAAGGATGGGAGCTAATCTCAGTGTTCTCTTCCAAGTTTTGGAGAACTTCTGCCCTATCTGGAAAAAATAATGAATAAAAACAAAGTAGTGTAACTTAAATTCCCCCAGCAAAATGGGCATGTCAAGGAGAATAGACAATCAGTGAAAACATGCTGAGCTGAGCTCCATAGGGTGTCCTTGACTGAAAATTCTACTTTCAACTCCTGGGGCCTTATTAAAGAGCATCTTAGAGTAGGGTATTTTGACTTGGCTTATTATTATCTTTCCCCAAAATGACTTCAAATGATATCCAATGTACATAGGCAAAAGTGTTTCTTAATAAGTCTCTCTATCAGGGCAGCTAGGTGGCAAAGTGGATAGAGCAGTTGTGCTGGAGTCAGGAGGACCTGAGTTCAAATCCTGTCTCAGGCACTTGACGCTTACTAGCTTTGTGACCCTGGACAAGTCACTTAACTCCAATTGCCTGGAAAATAAGAAAGAAAGAAAGAAAAGTGCTTTATATGTAAGGGGCAGCTAGGTGGTACAATGGATAGAGCACCAGCCCTGAAGTCAGGAGGACCTGAGGGCCTCAGACCAAACACTTGACACTTATTAGCTGTGTGACCCTGGGCAAGACATTTAACCCCAATTGCTTGAAAGTAAATTTTTAAAAATTTTTAAAAATTAAAAAAAGTCTCTCTACCAAATAACTCTTCTTCAACAAAAACTCTTTCCTTCCAGTCCTTCTGGGAACAATGTAACTCAACCAGACATTTGGCCAGATGGGGCCTGTACAGATCTAGGAGTAGCTTTTTTTCTAGCTGTCTCAGATATAGAACAGGATTTTGCTTTAACTTTGAGGTTGGTATATTTTAAAAATAATCTTCAGCTTGACAAGAGCTATCTTTTGCTGTGTGGAGATTTCTTTTTTGGCTCAAGTCAAGGACCAAACTGTGAATTTATCAAGTCCTTTAATATTTGAATCTGTTGTCCTCAATGTTTCAATTGTCCCTTGGCAATAAAGAGGGACACATTAATGTTCCAGGACCACAAGGTTCCAACCAGGCCACTGGAAGTATTAATGAGCTTCTAACATTCTTTGCAGGGAGTGATTTGGGCTCTGAGAAGGGAGGCTAATCTTCAGCAGCTGTTACAACATGAATAATGACATTCTATTTAAGATTTTAACATTTTGGCAAAATAGCCCAGACCAAGTGACCTTAACTTTATTATTTTGGTAGGCACCTTGAGCCAGGGAAGCAAAGTAAGGTATTTTATAAGTTATGCTGAAGGTTGTGCTACTCTCTCCAAAGGTGATTGTTTATGGAAAAGTCAGAATGAGACAAGTACCTTGTTTCTAGCCAATTAGTAACTGCAGTTTTTTTTTTCATTTCCAAACTATAGAATCTTCACAAGTCTTGGATTTCATAATAGGAAGTGATCCCCTGGGCTTATTAATAGATTTGATTTAATTAAATTCAATATCTATTAAGTGCTTACTATATTCTAGACAGAGTGCTGGTGTTATAGATAAATTAATAAGTGAATAAAACAGTACCTACCTTTGAGGAGTTGACAGTTTATGAGGTGATAAAACATGTAAAGTCAGGTCCTGATTAGCACCAATAAATCCTCTGATGGTCATATATATTTGAATTTGCACTATCTGAAATTACAATTATGTAAATATGGTGACTGTTTTCAGCCCAGTGGAAATAATGCCATGAGAATTCAAATAATGGATCTACTTCAAAGGATTCATTATTTGCACTAATCAGGTCCTAATCTATACAAGTAACTAAATACAAAGTATATATAAAGTATTACAAAGTAATCTCAAAATAGAGGGATTGCTAATAAATGGAAAGATCAGGAACAGCTTTATGTAGAAGGTGATTCCTGAGTGTATTTTGAAGGAAACTAGAATATTAAGGAAAGAAGAGTGCACTGCAAACATAGGAAACCACCTGAAATTCAGACCTTACAAACTAAGGACAATGATAAAGGCATGAGATTTTCCCTTGAACACTTATTTTGATGCCAGAAATATAGGCAAAGAGAAGTCCATGAAGACGGTCACTGTCCCTCCCTGGTTTGGGCATTTAGTCTATAAATATGGGATTTTCCTTATAATCCCTATCTATGTTAATGTATGATTATGGTACAAGTGGTGGACCACATGAACTATGGACTACATGAAAATGATCATTACAAAGTACTAATTCAATGGAAATGGTATCAACATTTTATTTTATTTTATTCTCTAATATCACAATATTAAAGGTTTTTCAAATGTTTTTCAATTTGTTGTTACTGTTGTTGTTGTGGTTTAGTCATGCCCAACTCTTTGCAATCCCATGACATAGCATGCCAATCCTTTCTATCTTCCGTTATCTCTAGATGTATGTCCAAATTCATGCCCATTATTTCCAATTTAATTTATTATTTTCCAATTAACAAAAATATTTTCTCTCCCTCCATTTTTTCCTCATTGAAAAAGGAAAAGAAAAAAAAGCCCTTGTAAGAAATGGACCACATAGAAACAATTGTTACAAAGTACTAATTCAAGGGAAGTCTGTCGACATTTTTATCTCTGATATCACAAGGTTTTTTTTAAAATGTTTTCAATTTAATATACTATTTTTCAATTCATAAAAATATTTTCTATCCCTCTATTTTCTCCCCATTGTAATAAATACGCATAATCAAATAAAACTAATCCTTAAATAGCCATGCCTAAAAAACATACATCTCAATCTACACTCGGAGTCCATCATCTCTTTATCAAGAGATGGGTCATGAAAATTCCTCTGGAATCATGGTGGGTCATTGGGTTTATCAGGTTTTTTGAATCTTTCAAAATTGTCTTTAAAAATATTACTGTATAAGTTGTCACTTCACTTAGAATCAGTTCATACAAGTCTCCCCAAGTTTCTCTGAAACCATCCTCTTCAACATTCAGCAGAATAGTATTCCATTACATTCATTTTCCAGAATTTGTTCACTCATTCTTATAAATTTGAATCAGTTCTTCTATATCTTGGAAATTAGACCTTTATCAGAGAAAGTTACTGCAAAGATTATTTCCCCCACTTTCTGCTTCTCTTCTAATTTTTGGTTTTGTTTGTATAAAAAACTTTTTTTTAATAATAAATATACCTCTACTCTTATGCTTCTATTTCCTTTACTTTGCCCAGAGTCCAATCATAGTTATTTTTTTACCCTTTATTTACTTTTAAATGCCACTTTACGATACTTCCTCTGTGGTCACAGTGTCTTTTGATTATGACTAATTCTTGAGGAGAGGCAGCTAGGTGGAGCAGTGGATAGAGTATCTGGTCTGAAGTCCAGGAAAAACTCACCTTCTTGTGCTCAAATCCTCTCAAATCAGACTCTTACTAACTGTGTGACCCTGGGCAAGTCATTTAACCCCAATTACCTACAAATAAATTTTTAAAAATTAAAAAAAGTCTCTCTACCAAATAACTCTTCTTCAACAAAAACTCTTTCCTGGGCAGGTCACTTAACCCTGTTTGTCCCACCTCCTTATCTGGAAAATGATCTGGAGAAGTTAATGGCAAACCACTCCAGGATCTTTGCCAAGAAATCCTCAAATGGGGTCACAAAGATTCAAACACAACTGAAAAATGGCTGAACAACAAAAATCCTTGAGGCTTGACTTGAGGGCATTTGAACTTAAAAATACTTGAACTTGGTTCAAGCATCATCCATCGCTCCACCTCTTCTTCCTTGTTTGTATAGGTTTCAACTTCTACAAGCTTTCTGATTACATTTACAAATTGCCCTACCTCCTCTTTATTTATTCCTAGTGTATTCCTTTTTCCCTTCCCTTTAAAATGAAGAAATTCTTCCTTTAAAAGAAGAAATTCTTTTAAAATCATCAAAACAAAACAAAAGTATTCCCAGGTCCTCTGTCTTATTTGACTCCCTCTGTGATTTCTAATGATATTAAGATTCTGCGGGAACCCTTGTATCCTCTCTCCCTATTAGAATATAGCCATTTCAGCCATGTTTATTTAGTCCCTTATGATTGCTCATTCATATTTACCTTTTATGTTTCTCTTGACCCCTCTGTGTTTCAAATGTCTACTTAGCTTTAGGTTTTTCATCAAGATGCTTAGAAGTCCTCTATTTTATTAAAAGGTTCCTCCCCCCATAGGATTATAATCAGTTTTGTCAGGCAAATTATTATTGTTTGTTAAACTAGATAGATAGATAGATAGATAGATAGATAGATAGATAGATAGATAG